>NC_081856.1:37375318-37646450 GCF_963259705.1 Myotis daubentonii | reverse complement strand
TACGAATCTTGCTTTGTTATTCATTCAGCCACCCTATGTCTTTTGATTGGAGCATTTAATCCATTTACATTTAAATTGTTGATTAATATGTAGTTATTGCCATTTTATTTTTAATAATTTGGGGGTTTTCTTCTTCTTCCTAAAAAAGTCCTTTAATATTTCTTGTAATACTGGATTGTCGGTAATGAATTCCTTTAGCTTTTTCTTGTCTGGGAAGCTCTTTATCTGTCCTTTGATTCCAAATGATAGCTTAGCTGGGTAGAATAATCTTGGTGATAGGTCCTTGCTTTCATCACTTTTAATATTTTGTGCCAGCCCCTTGTGGCCTGCAAAATTTCTGTTGAGAAATCTGCTGCTAGGGCTGTGGGAGCTCTCTTGTAGGTAACTGATTGTCTTTCTCTTGCTTCTTTTAAGATCTGTCTTTGTCTTTAACCTTGGCATTTTAATTATGATGTGTCTTGGTGTGGGCCTCTTTGGATTCATTTTGTTTTGGAATCTCTGCGCTTCTTGGACATTTAACATCTTCCTTCACCAGGTTAGAAAACATTTTCTTCATTATTTCTTCAAATTGGTTTTTACTCCTTGCTCACTCTCTTCACCTTCTGATACCCCATGATGCAAATGTTGGTATACTTGAAATTGTCCTAGAAGCTCCTTACATTGTCCTCATTTTTTGGATTCATTTTGCTGTTCTGATGGGTGTTTTCTCCTACCTTATCTTCCCAATTACTGATGCAGTCCTCTTTATCAAATCTACTGTTGATTCCCTCTAATGTAGTCTTTATTTCAGTTATTAAATGAATTTCTGACTGGTTCTTTTATTATGTTTTCTGTCTCTATTATTATGTTTCCTATTTATTTGTTGAAATTCTCTGAGATCATTGAGCATCCTTGTAACCATTGTTTTTGTTTGTTTGTATGTTTTGTTTTTTGTTAATACTCACCCAAGTATATTCTTCCATTGATTAGAGTGGAAAGGAGGAAGGGAAGGTCCATCAGCAAGTAAGTCTGTGTTCAGGCCTTTTAAGAGGAATGCCAGGGTCTCTAGCAGCCCTTCCTCTCATTCAGGCAAATCAGCTGGTTTTCACAGCCAGAAGTTATGGCGACTTCTCTTCCTACCACTTGAACCCTGGGCTGGGAAGCCTGGTGGAGCATTGAGACTCCTTATTCATCAGAGGGGACCTCCATAGCCAAGATATCCTTTTTGAACTGGCACACGTGGGTATGGGATCAGCCAGTTACATATCTCCATCCTTCCTACCAGTTTTTTCTTTATATCCTTAGTTATAGAACTTCTGTTCAGCTAGATTTCAGACAGTTATGATGGTTGTTCTGTAATTTAGTTGTAACTTTGATGTAGTTGTGGGAGGAGGTGAGTACAGTATTTACCTATGCTACCATCTTGACTCGAAGCTACCACAATGCAGGAAATTAAATTAAAACTTTATTTCCACCAAATTGTCTTTTCCTGCAAAGGAAATCTTAACCAAATGCAAAAAAGTTGAAAATATGTATATGCTTAAATTTTTATTATATAAACATTGCACTTAACAATGGTCCTTTGAAAAATCTACAGTAAATCATGAGTGTCATTGTTATTGTTTTTAAAAAATAAATAATAAATTACATATAATTGATTTCAGAGAGTAAGAGACAGGGAGAGAAAGATAGAGACATCAGTGATGAGACTGACTACCTCCTGCATGCCCCCACTAGGGATCAAGCTCGCAACCCGGGCATATGTCCTGCCTATGAATTGAACCTCCTGGTTCATAGGTCGACGCTCAACCACTGAGTCACACTGGCTGGGACATGGGTTTTATTTATGAGGGTTATTGAGTTCTGTTCACCTAGAATTCAAAGAGCTACTCAACAAAAATCTTATAAGCACCCTATTGGTAGTTGGTAGTACAAAACTCCTCAAAAATGAAAAGGGCATTTATTTACTTAGCTTTCATACTGAAGCAACCAACATGAAATACATAATCTCCCCAATATATTTAGCAAAGTTAGATGAAGGGTAAGAGGACATCTAGTGCCACTCAACTATGAAATCATATGAGTTTGACAATCCCTGCACCAGGAAGTACTTAATATGATTTTCCTCCAAATAGGCATACCAGAGGAAGGTCTCCTTACTTTTGGGACATGTATGAGCATCTCGGCTTCTTTTTACTACATGTTTTAAGTATAGAATTATCCAGAGAAAATACAGCCTCATAGATATTTGGTGACTTGGAAAGCCCACCAAGTCATGCATTTCCAAGGTTCAAACTGCACTTTCTAACTCATGTTTAAGGCTATATAAATTCTTAGTTCACATATCAACAGAGTATTTCCCTCTGCTTAATTCATTTGAGAATACTTATTTTGTAAATTCTTATGGAGTACATACAGTGTTCCAGGCAGTGTACTAACTGCTGTGCCACAGAAATGATTCCCACCTGCCATGATTATTCTTTAAAATATAAATCAAAATCCATCTCTGCCCTTCTGCAGCCTGCCTTGAGCCCTGAGGGATTGACCTCTAATCAACAGAGCTTTGCCTGCCCTCTGGCTTCCTATTAGGTTTGCCCATTGGAAGGCACTGCCAGAAGTGGGGACAGAGGTCACGGTATTTATTCTCCCTGATTCATATGTCACCCATTCTGGTAGCAGCTGATTTTCTTGCCCCTTGAGGCATTGGATAATAACTGCTGCCCTCTGTTGGTAATCTCTATGTTTCGCCAACTCTTGTTAGTTCCCATAATTTTGTCCCCACCTTTGTAAATAGTTCCCTCTTTAAACCCCTTTTGTAAGCCATCCTTTTCCTGCTAAGACCCTACCTTTTATATGCTTTCAAGTCTCATAGAGAGCCAGATATAGATGTAAACAATCTCTTATATCGAGTATTATAATCAAGGTAACTTAAAAGTACAATGGATACATTGTTGGATAGTCCTAGTTGTCTGTTCATAATCTATTTTACTTTACTTTCTTGCCTTACAGAACCCTAACCTTGTTGGATTAGTGCCATGTTCAGTTAAAGATACTCAGTCTTCCAGCTTCCCTGGCTGCTAATTCGGACAGGTGGAGCTGTCCAAAGAAGTCTCCCAGGTGGAGCTCCTAGAAAAGTGGTTATATTTCTGATAAAAACTGACAGACTCAGCTAGTACAGAGACTTCCCTTTTATTTTTTTATTTCTTCCTGCATGGAATGAAGATTCAATATCTGGAAGCACAGTAGTCATCCTGAGACCATGGGAAGTAAAGCCCTTTCACAAGATGTAATAGAATAGGAAGCTAGAAAGAACTTTAATCTTTGGAAATTTCCTGAACCTCAACTACCTACATGTATCTCAGCTTATTAGTGAGGAAAACAAGCCCTGTTTGCTTAATTTACTATAGTCTGTTCCTGATACATGCAAGTGACCAAACCCCAGGTAATATGACTGGGATGAAAATGACTGACTCTGTGTAAAGACATGGCCCAGCACTGTGTACAAGGAAAATCTGGGCCTAATATCTGGGCCTAAACCTAGTTTGTATGGAACAGGGAAAGAAGAGAGTAGGGAAAGAAATGAGCTTGGGAGATAGATAACAGCCAGATCATAAAGCATATTATCTACTGTGTCCATGGAGTTCAGGTTCTATTCTGTCAATAAGGAGGAGTGTGTTAATTTCATTGCTTTCAGCCTTAAATATTGGGATTCCTAGTAAAGATGACTTAAGCCATATAGTCATTTATTTGTACTCATTTAATATGTATATATGAAGTTACAAGGTAGATTCAAAGGCTCAATAATGTCCTATGCTCAGAATCTTCTATGGTTAATTTCTGTGTGATTCTCTCAGCTTTCCCATTACTGGGAGCATTATGGCAGTCATGCTTCAGGCACCACATCCTAAAGATAAGAAAAGGGGGCTGCTAATTAAGCATCTCTCTTCTTTCTCATTTTTATTTTTTATCAAAGAGGGAGATCTTTTGCCGGGGTCCAACCCCAGCAGGTCCAGGGGTCCCCAAAGGTGTGGACGGAGTCGGCGAAGAAGGAATGACACGGAGACAGCGTTCAGTTGATCAGCAGCCTAGCCAGGATCTCCAGCCAAGTTCTGGTCTCGATCTCCAGAGAGGTTCTGCTTAGGATCTCCAGCCAGGTTATGTAGCCATGTTCCCTCGCTAGGTTCTCCAGCCAGGTTCTGTCACCAGGTTCTAGTCAGGTTCTCTTGCCAATTTCTGTAGTCAGGTTCAGTCCAGGATCTTTTGCCATGTTCTCTCCAGAAATTCTTCTGTCTGTAGGTTCTGTGTAGGTTCTGTCTTCTGAATTCTGTCTCCTGAGTTCTGTGTTCTAAATTCTGTCTCTTTCTGTCTTGTTACAACTGTATTTATACCAGTTGATTCAATCCTATCAATCTCTATTACAAAGGTTAGGGCGTTTCTTATCTCCATTCCAGGGAGTAAAGATTATGCAGCTTAAGCATGATTGTTTGTAGTTAAAGTGATTAATTACCCGCCTGGCACTTAGTTAAGGGGTTTTATTCCCTCCCTGCCTTCAGGGAAAAATTCCTACCTGGGGAAACAACCTTTCTAGGAGACCTTGGTTAAAACACATAGTGCCAAGAAGGTGAGCAAACATTTTAAGAACAGTATGCCATATATGCCAGGTCCCTTGAAACAGCAAACATGGACCAGCTCCCGGCAATCTTTCTTTATAACACCCATCAGACCTCTCTATAGGTCTTACTGGCAGAACTAAGTTATATATTCCTAAACTTATCTTTGGCAAAGGGGGATGATATTACCGAAGGAGTTCAGTAGCTGCCACCCCAAAATATGCCACTTTGGCATGAGGATTATTTTGTGCTGAAGGCAAATAAGAAAAATCAGGCACAAGATGAGCTCTCTGGCCTCCTCCAATCTGTCTAAAAGCAGAACATAAATTGCTCTGTGAAGGTGTGTCCCCCTTCCCATACCAGGAAAGGGCTAACAACCTTATCTTTAGAGACAGTAGTGAGATGGGCACCTAGATGGACCTACACAAATAAACCTTACTAAGTAACCCTTATCTTCCATTAGTTTCCTCAATATACCTATCTTCCCACAGTTTGCTAATCCTGAAATCCTAAACCTCCTTTCATTTGTCTTACTGCTTCTTTACGAATTTGTTGTTTTTTGTTCAGATGCTATATAATTCCCAAGCTCTAACAACCCCTTTGAGTTGCTCATCCCTGAGTACTTTGTGTTCATTCACAGTACATGAGTAGCAGAGAATGTTAGTTTTACCTTAATATATATTTTCTGCCTCTCTGCTCATCTTCCCAGTAAGAGACCTTCAACTTTTGGCTGTGTATATGATGACCTAGAATGAAGACTTGTTTCCCAGCCTTGCTTTGAAAGAAATTATGACCCTGTGACTAAGATCTAGCCACTCGGTTGTAAACCAGTAAATTACCTTCTTAAAAGACACTGGGGATGCTTTCTTTGCCTCTCTTTTAGTTCTTTCTCTTTCCTGCTGGCTAGATGGCAGGAGTGATAACTGCAGCTTGCGCAGATACTTGGGGCCATGAAATGACTTTAGGGATGGAATTCTCCCATGATAGGGCTATAAGATAGAACTTAAATCCTGTGAACTATGTAAAATACACACACACACACACACACACACACACACACACCTACCAGGTCAATTCCAAACTGCCAACTTTTGGACATTATCATGAAAAAGAAAAAGAAATAACATTATATCACATTTAAATTACTATTATTTTTGTCCTCTGTTATTTGCAGCCAAATTTAATTTTGTACCAACTAATGACTTAAACTGTTTATGGTTTATCCGTTATGGTCAAGGAGTGGGACCCACTTCCCCTAAATACAGTGCTGACTTACACTTCAACAAAAGAATCATTCTTTAAGAATGGAAAAAGTGATTGTAGAATATGCCAGTGTTTTCTGAAGGAAATAAGTCAGTACATGTCAGGAAAGATGGAGCATTACTATACTCACATGCCTGAAAAGTTATTCTACAATGTGTGTAGGGCAAACGAGAATTAGGAGAAACAGATTTAGAAGGTTGAGATGAGAATCATGAGAACAGCCTAGACAGTGTCAATAGGAATAGAGAACCGGGTAAGCTGTGAGCTACTGATTGGATGGCAGGGCAGTTGGAGAGGGAAAGGTAAAAGACAGGAAAACACCAAGAATGCAATCGCAGAAAAGTAAAGAAGATTTAGAAAACAACATTCTGCACTCTTGCACTTTCTTGTTGGAAGAAAAAAAATTATTAAGTATTTACTAAGCACTTAGTAGATGCCAAACACCAGTCTTTGACCATACATTACAGTTGAATTGGATTCAAAACTAAAGGAATTTATTTGTAAGGCGGAGTTACAGTAGTTTTCAGAATGCTGTCAGGCCCTAAGTGGAGGACGGAGATAACTACAGAATGAGTCCTGCCTTTAAGGAACATAGTATCCAGTGGCACTGATGAGATACATACACTGGCACAAAGTAGATGTTCAGTATTGCTCTCCAGAATGAATTACATGATCACAGTCATAACACAAGGGAGAAAAATGATAGTTCTGAGGAAACAATGAAGGCTTCATCGAGGGGACAGTTGATTGCTTTGTAACTTAGATTATCTCTTGCCTTTATTATTATTTTTCTTGTTCTACTTCCTTAATCATTTCAAGCAGTCTTAAGATAAATTATGTTTTTAAAATTTAGATGTGAACTTCCAGTGAGTTCCATATTAATGCTAAACTAACTTCATGTTAAAGTATTTTTGCTTGAAATGGATTCATTCAATCAGCTCCAATGTATTATGTTCCTGTAATGTACCAGAATTTCAGTAATAGTTTTTGTACCCAATATTTTATTTAACATTCCTAATAAGCTATAAAGCAGGTGTATTATCAAGATTAGGCTCAACAGAGTACAGTAAGATAGAAATCTATTTCTGTATTACATGAAAGTATGAAAACTTATATATTGACTGTTTCATAAAGTCCTCAAGGAACCAGTCTCCATTTAGTTCACTGTTCTGCCATCCTTAAGGTGTGGTCCTGTTCTCTTTGCCCGAGAGAACAGCTGGAATTTCATCGCTCATATCTTCATCCCAGACAGCAGGCTGGGGAAAAGATTTGAAGAATAAAGGAGACAAAGGTTTCACATCAGTCATCTTCTAAGGAAGGTTCCTTTAAGCTGCCACATGACACATCTAATTACATTCAGAATTTAATCATATGGCCAAATTTGTTACTTTTCTATCCATAGAAGAGAGAAGGAGTGGATATTGAATGATAGCAGTCTGGGTCGCAATTATAATTCTCATTTTTACAGATGAGGAAATGAACACTCAGAGAGTAACTTGTCCCTGATGAAACATCTGGTTCATATCAGAGCCAGGATATGAATCCCTTTCTTCTTTATCCAAATTCACCACTCACTTCACTGTACAGCTACAGCCTCCCTCAGTTGAAATGTGAAATGGTTCTTTTTTCACAATGATTCTTTTTCCTCAAAACTGATACAGTATTACAAATATAAACAAACATTTTTGAACAAGTCAATGCAGTAAATATGTCACATCCACCATTATTCTAGTCCTTGATTTTCTATCTTTACCTTTCTGTGATGTATTAAAATTTTGATATTAATTTCTAGCTTAGTCCTATTTTCTCTATTTTTTGGTCTTGTCTCTTTATCCTGCTAGATACCAATGTCATCTTCATTTTTTTTCCTTATCTATTAAAGCATATACCTTGTACCTTATGGTTTTATTATAAAATGACACACTTGTCTTGAAGCATCACTTGACATTTTCCTTCTGCATTATATCCTATAGACAAAACCATCTACCATATCAGTTTTACATGACTCATGTTTATCATCCCAACGTGTGCTGAACTTTTTGAAATACTTTTCTATATTACTCCAATGGTCCTCTTCAGGAGCTCTGAAAATTCAGGTACTCATTGCTTCTGAATCCTTATGGAAAATGCTAATTGTTCCCTCAAATGTATGAGGAACTGATTTCCCAGTAATTCTCAGATCTATTTTAAATAACTTCCCTTCTTTCAATATTCTCTATACTACAATCTCATTTATTTGCTACATCAGTCATAATATTTTTCACTTTTTTTCAGAGTAGCTAATGCCTGAACTTCAAATGCCATTACATAATCTTGCCACTCTCCTTGTCACAGTCATCTTCACTGCATATCCTGACATCTGGAACTATCTTCTACAATTCCCAAACATTTCATCAATCTTTTAAAAATCTTGCCTGCAGTTTCTCTCCCTTCATATTTAAAATGTTCTCTTACTGATAAAAATAATATGTAATATGACCAACTGGTGTGGCTCAGTGGTTGAGCATTGACCAATGAACCAGGAGGTGATGGTTTGATTCCCAGTCAGGGCACATGCCAGGGTTTCTGACTGGATCCCCAGTAGGGGGCATGCAGGAGGCAGCCAATCAGTGGTACTCTCTCATCATTGATGTTTCTATATCTTTCTCCCTCTCCCATCCTCTCTCTGAAATCAATAAAAATATACCTTTAAAAAAATAAATAATGTGTAATGCAAGGCTTCTATTGGTTAGTGATTTAATTTGTCAACTAGCAAGAACTTAGATATGAATGCAAGCATTTCTCAATGAATTGTTTTTTGTGATTTTGGAGAGGATAGGTCCAGTTTGGGCGTCTTTTTGAATAATTTCTGATAACATAGCAGTATAAACTGCTATCTATATATCTTTGCTAAAATTAGAGGAATAAGTTCATAAATTTGGCATTGACTGCACTTAACGTGGAGAGTAATGGAACATTTCCCAGCAAGCAGGAATTGTAATATGTAAGAGGTGTTCTGATAAAAATATAAATTATGAGATCGGAGATCAAGCAGTTTATGAACAGCAGCAGGTCTCAAGATAATGTTTCCACTATAGACATACATTCATGGTTTAATGACAGAGCTTTTGACATTGTAAACCTTATAAATGCCTTCATATGATTCACCTCCCTGGAAAAATGTTAAAGATTGCGTGAAGACATCTACTTAGCAGGAAAATAATAAAATGGTAGTCATTTATTATTTTTTATTAAACCAATAGGAGCAAAATTTATTTTATTCTGGAAAGATCACTAAATATACTTCAACAGAAAATGATAGGGAAGAAGTTGTTGGGTTCTTTAAATATGTTTATCTAAAATATAGATAAACATTGTGGGAAAATATCAAAATTCAAATTGAAGTATCTTTTATTTGCTAGGCATTGAAAGTTGACTTTCAAAGTCACAGATATAATTAAGGTGAACTGCAAACTAGCTCTATTCTTAGTTTTGGCATGGGTTTGTTGTTGATTTTTTAAATATGTTACTTATTATATTCAGCAATTTAATTTTCTTCTAACTTTATCTCTTCATACAATTATTTGAATTACTGGGGACTCCTATGAGAAATGTAAGGCTGTTCTATCACAGTTTCTGTCCAAAAACTTAAATGTTTCATGATATCCTTGTTTTGTCTATCAAATGGCTTGCATGGAAGACAACCATTTTTTTCTTTTAAATTCATTTTTCTCTAGTTGCATTATTTAATTTAGTTAACAAAATTAAAAATTATTGCCAAAATGATAATCCCTGTTCACCTTTTCATATTAAGTAAACAGGATATATAACTATCTGGGCTTACAAACTATTATTTCCACAACTAATTAGATCTTTTATTTCATTTTAATATTTGAAAACATTCAATAGATCCTTATTTTTTGTAACAAAGGAAAACGCAAATTTTTAAATGAAAATTTACCTATTATTTCCTTATCACCTATGCTGTGATTTAACTTGTAGTATTTGAAAATGTATGCTAGAATATTCTTAGCTAAATCTTAAAATGCTTTCAAACAGTTACTAGTACTGTTCACTGATTATATCTGTATCTCTGTCTCTGGCTTATAGTAGGTTGTACTTTCTTTTCACTTGTTTTGGAGCCTATGACTAACTTTGGCCAATGAGCTGTGAGTGGAAATAACCTGTGTCCCTTCCAGGCTGAGTATTTATATCCTGGTAAGATACCATCCTGAGGTACCTGTTTTGGCAAGGTGATCCATAAAGTTTGAGATGGTGGCCTCTTTGTGAATCCAGGCCCCTGAGTGGCTATGACGTATTGAGACCCTGCTGACTAAAAATGGGCATGTAATGTTAGACAGAAATATCCTTTACTGTTTTAAGCTAGAGCTCTAGAGGTAGACTTCTTTTTCTTTACCATAGCATAATCTATCCTGACTAAAACAGAATGTTTAGGTCTTTGAATTTAGGGTTTCTATTTTTTCAGTCTCTATATACATTTACTTAATTGTGACACTTACCTTGGTCCACTATAAGAAAACTTAGTAAAGATATAAGAAAAATATAGAGAGATACAGAGAGTTCAATAAACTAAAGGCTCAGGAAAAATACTTTTAAATATAACACTACAAGAAAGAACAGAAAAAGTTACATTCCAGATTTTTAGATTTCTTCATTAATTTCTTTTAAATTATGAAAGAGGAACTGCGTATTAAAGAAATAAAATTATATATATAGAAATGTAGAAAAAAGCAAAATAATCACTCACCAGATACATAATATAAATCATGTTAGTATTTTTATGCTTCCTGTCATTTTTTTCTATGCATATTCAGTGTATGCATGCATTTGCTAACGTAATAATGCACTATGTGAATTAAAGTAATGAATAATAAGAACTGGAAGGAAGTGTATTTAAATATTCAACTGAATTTATGGAAATGAAGACTTTTTTATATTAATAAATATGAAGTGAAAACCACTGCAAAATTAATTACATTAAACTTTAATTAAACTCATGACAATAAAAAAAATCCTAAAAAGACCATGACACAATGTACTGTGTAGCCAAGTTGAATTTCATATCCATGAAAAGCATATAAAACTCTATGCAAGAAAAAAATGGGTATGTTTAATTTCTAGATGATTTGAGGTTTTATATTTTGTTACTCAGACTATACACCCAAAAGCATATCATAAGACTTCATAATCTAGTTGTCAAAACAAAATCAATTTACATGAAAATTTCACTAGCCCTGTAGGGGTGGGCTCAAGGTCTAAGTCATAATGTCTAAATGAATTGGCAAAGGCTGGTACTCAGTAAATCTGTTATGGATGGTAAATGTCTTAGTTAATTTGGGCTTCTATAACAAAATACCATAGACTGGGTGCCTTAAACAACAAGCATTTATTTCTCCCAGTTTGGGAGACTTGAAGTCTTCCATCAGAATGCCAGCATGGTCAGGTTCTTAGGAAGGCTGTCTTCCTGGTTTGTAGATGGCCATCTTCTTTTGTGATATTCTCACATGGTGAAGAAAAAGAGAGCTAACTTTCCATCTTCTTATAAGGACACTAATCCCTGACCTCATTATCTCCCACAGGCCCAACCTCTAAATACCATCACATTGGGTCTCAACATAAATTTTGGGGGGACACAAACATTCTGTCCAAAAGGCAGAATCATGTCATGGGGCTGTCATAATCTTGGGGTAGTGTATTTGTTTTGACTACAAAACAAGAAATAAGGCTGAAGCCAACAATAAGGATTAAGCCATAATTGCAGGGAACTCTAAAGAGAAGATGCAGGTGCCCAAAACCCATTAGGTAGAGAGCTGCAGTCAGCAAAGCTAACTCTAGATTGTACCTGCCGATATAGACAGGATTTCTAAAACTGAAGCTCCAGATTGAAGAGGGTGGAGCTGAACATGTTTAGATTGAAGGTCTTTGTTACCTGTAGCTGGACAGAGTTTTAAATACCAGAAGTAGACTTTCCCAATTTTGCAAACCTATAATAATAAAAGCATAATATGCTAATTAGACCAGAGGTCCTTCCAGGCGACCTTCTGGATGAAGCCAGAGATGCAAGGGAAGCCCAGGTCCCGGGTGCCTGCTGGTGGCCAGAGGGAAGCCCGCGTCCTGGGTGCTGGAGGGAAGCCAGTGCCGACAGCCTGGGGAAGGAAGGCTTACTCTTGCACGAATTTCATGCATCGAGCCTCTAGTGTTTCCATATGTATCATCTTATTTGATGCTCCCAAAGTCTACAGGCCTTTGAAATAGGAAAACTAGGTATCATTTTCCTCATTTTATTTATTTATTTATTTTAAATATGTTTTTATTGATTTCAGAGAGCAAGGGAGAGGGAGAGAGACATGTAAATATCAATAATGAGAAAATCATTGATCGAATGCCTCCTGCAAGCTTTCTGTTGGGGGTGGAGCACACAACCCAGGCATGTGCCCTGACCAAGAATCAAACCTTGACCTCCTGGTTCATAGGTCGAAGCTCAAACACTGAGCAACACTGACCAGGATAATTTTCCTTATTTTAGAGGGAAGACATAACATGCCAGGTCCTTAGATCAGTAAAAGAACTATCCTATGTCCAGATCAATGTTCCTGTCTATGAAATGCGGAGAATCATGGGGCTTTTTATAATGGGATGACACAGAGGAAAGAGAAATTGTGATCACAATGAAAATAAAAGTTTTGATTTGGTCAAATGACTAAAATATTCTTTTTTTTAAAGGAAATATTTTATTGATTTTAGAGAGAGGAAAGGAGAAATGGATACATCGATGTGAGAGAAATATTGATCAGCTGCCTCGTGCATACACCCTACTGAGGATGCAGCCCGAAACCCAGGCATGTACCCTGACCAGAAATTGAACTGGCAAACCTCTTGGTGCATGGGTTGACACTCAACCACTGAGTCACACAGGCTGGACCTAAAATTTCTAGTTAGAGAAATACGTTGTAAAACCATGTGGGGCTTCTATGTTATGGATGTTATCCTATTAGTTTACTAGGGCTGCCAAAGCAAAATGCCATGGACTTGGTGGTTTAAACAACAGACATTTATTTTCTCACAGTTCTGGAGACTACAAGTCTGAGATCAAGGTATTGGCAGGATTGGTTTTTTCTAAGGTGCCCCTCCTTGGCTTATAGATGACAGTTTCTACCTTTGTCTTTACATAGCCTTTCTCTAAGCAAAGTTTTTTTTCTTATGAGGACACAAATCATAATGGATTAGGACCCACCCTAATGACCTCATTTTAACTTAATTACCTCTTTAATGACCCTATTTCCAAATACAGGCACATTCTGAAGTATTGGGGGTTAGGACATCAATATGAAATTTGGGGGGAAACACAATTCAACCCATAACAGACACTTTTAAAATCATAGTATTGGTGATAAGCATTGACATAATGGGAAATAGGAAGCCATTGAACGTTTTTGAAATAAGTGGCATAATGAAAGTGATGTTTAAGAAAGATTAGTTTGGCAGTGGATTATAAAATGGATATGAGAAAGATTAGAAACAAGGAGACCAATGAGAAGGCTGTTGAAATAGTCTAGAATCGATATTATAAAAGTATAGTAATGTTTCCAAATATATGCAACTTTTTAAAATTTTTTATTTAATTCATTGGGGTGACATTGGTTAATAAAATTGTATAGGTTTCAGATATACGGTTCTATAATACATCATTTGTATATTACATGCAATTTTAAAGTATGATGAAACTCTCCCTTTTTTCCACTTTGAGTAGAAAAAGGAGTTAAATAGTAACAAAAGTATATTCTATATACTACATTAATGTTATGTAATATAATTATAATGTGCTACTGTTTTACTAATTTTTGCCCATTTGTCATACATTTATTTAGCAAATGTGTGTTGGACAGTGGCTGTGCTCTGCACAAAAAAATAATCTTCCCCTAGAGGAGCCTGCTATTCTTTCTGCTCCCCAAGAGTGACATATTAAATTTTTTCAAACAATTTAAGATTTTTATTGTCTTGGCCAAAAAGTCTTCTCCTCTAGGGCTTAAGCTCCATGAGCAATTATGAATTTACTCTCCCATAAACCACTGAAAAGTTTTCAAGCTCCTTTTCTATGGAGAAGCATGACATTTTCTTCATAAGGGTACAGTCCTACTATAAACATGCCAGAGAACACGCTCTCATTCCCACAGCCTCCCCCAAGTGCCTTCAATCACCTTAATTCCCATCGACTTCAAAGGGAGCTCAGGAAAGATACGGTGAAGGAACCAGAAGTTGGCAGGAGTTGTACCCAACACATCCTCAAACCACAGTGTGTTAAAAACACAAACCTTTCATGAAGCTAAGTGCCAACAAATGATACTTAGCATTTTCAAAGAGCTTCCCAATGGCCTAATTAAATGTTATGAGGTCAATCAGTATTATTAGCCTCATTGTGTAGATAAGAAAATGGAGACACAGAAAGGTTAAGTGATGTGCCCAGGCATTCACAGTTCAACAGTGTTCATGGTAGTGTTTGAACTCAGAGGGCCTGACAATCAAGGAATGCTTTAACTCGTCTTCCAATTCCCCTAGAAGATATTCTAGCCCACTATAATTTATCAATCACTATTTATTAACTTAATAGTTGCTAGATGTTTGATTTAATTTCCAAAGGTGAGGGTGCGAAGACCACATCAAAAATAACCAGAATTTCTCACTAAATAACTTCAAAACCAGTGAAGTATATTAGAGGCCAATAAGATTATGCTGAATGTGGAATTCACTTAATAGATAACTCTAAAATTGTCAGTAATTTATATATGTTCATTTTTTATGTATATCTTAGTGATAAATGTAAGGTGATGACTTTTCCATTGTTACTAACTCAATGAAAATCTTTAAAGTTCCCATGAACTCTTATAAATTTTCTAGTACGCTATCACTGCAAGAGGTCATTCAGAATGATTTTAAATCAAAGTCTGACACATTTAAATGATGCAACTGAAGTTGTAGTCTTAGAAAAAATTGTTAAATAACTCCCACCACATTGATATTAAGTATTGGCTTAATATCATCCTCTTCATAGAGAGGCTGATATAACAAGGTATTATTTAGGCTATTTATTTATCTACTGTGATTAATAAATTCATTGAGAGTTTATACAAGAACCATTGTTGTGGATTATGTCTATACATACTTAACTTTAAATCTCTGGTATATGCTTTTTCAAATAGGTTTTTTAAACTAACAGGTGTTTTTTCTTTTCTTTTTTCATCTAACTTTGTTTCATCTCTGGTTAAGACAAAAATCCATGTTTATGTTTTCCCCATCCCAGCATTACATAATAAATTGTTTCACATTTTTAATAGTTTGCTTAATATTATTTTAATAAATATAAATAAAATCAATCTTTCAAAACTGTTTTAATAATAATAATAGTAAAATTAAGTTTTTAATTTGCCCATGTTCTTTTTTCTAGGAAATTTGATCTTGAAATGTGAAATATTATTTGTTAGATGTCTGCACTCTACCCCTCTTCAGTGTGTCATCAGCAGTCCTTTGATGTTGCTTAGAAGATATGTACAATATTAGTATAATTTAGTTAATATAATGGATAAACTTCTATTAACCCAGAAATCAGCTTTCCTTTTCTAAAGCAAATTCTTCCCATCAGTTTTTCTTTCTAGATCTTGAGGACTTTCTCTTTGACAGTCTCTCCAAGTTATGGAAGTGGTATGGAGTAGTAATTAAATTCTGGAGTTCACTCTGCTTAGCTTTAAATTTTGACTTAGCCAGTATCCAAGTATATAATCTTGGCCAAGTTGCTTAACCTCTCTAAGACTCAATTTCATTCTTCATAGGCTTGTATGAATTAAGGGAAATAAAATAGATAAAGTACTAAGTGTAGTACCTGAAATAAAACAAGTACTCCATGAAGGCCAGTTATTATTGGTAGAATGAAAACAGTGGCACTTGCAGATTGGTCAATTTACCCTTAGTGATTTATTTTCAAATATCCACTCCCTGAGCATTCTTGAGTGTCTACTCTGTATATGAACTAGATAATTCCAAATAAAATTCTAGTTAGTGTAGTGGATGAGAAAAAAAAAAGGAAGATTTTGTTTTTATTTGAGGCATTAAAAGTCTAATGGACCACACAAAAACCTGCACACAAATGTTTACGACAGCTTTATTTATAATAGACAAAAACATAAAAGAAATTAAGATGTCTTTCAGTAGGTGAATGGGTAAATGAACTATCCAGACAGTGGAATCTTATTCAGTGCTAAAAATAAATGAGTTATCAAGCCATAAAAAGACATGGAGGAACCTTAAATTCATATTACTAATGAAAGAAGCCAATATGAGGAGGCTACATACTATGTGATTCCAAAAATAATGACATTCCAGTCTTAGCCAGTGGTGACCAATCAATGTGTTTTTCTTACATCATTGTTTCTCTCTCTCTCCCCCTCCTCCTTCCCTTCCACTCTTTCTAAAAATCAATGGAAAAATTTCCAGAGGTGAGGAGTTAAAAAAATAAAAAAGAAATAATAACAAAAATAGTGACATTCTGGAAAAGGCAAAACGATCAGTGGTTGCCAGGGGATGGGAATGGGGGAGGAAATAAATAAGTGGAGCACAGATTTTTAGGGCAGTGAAAATACTCTGTATGAAACTATAATAATGGATATATGTCATTATACATTTGTTGAAACCCATAGAATGTACACATCAAAATTGAGCTCTGATGTACACTATGGATACAATAGTAGGAGAGTAATATTCTCAGCGGAGGGTATTGTGATTAACAATTGGGATGTTAGTGAACAAATGTGTGGTTTTTTTTAGGATCTGTCTTATAAAAAGATACTGAATTCATTATCCCTTACTCCCTTGAACTCTGAGAATGTCAGATGGTCTTGGCTCCATCCATTATTTATTCACATAACAGTTCTGCTTAGAACTCACTTTCTGGCAAGGTTGTAGTAGAAGCACTTATTTTGGGAAGGCAACAGTGATGGAGATGCTGGTGTCCAGAACCCAGCATCAGCAGGGGGATTGTGGGTTTGCTACCCATCCTGGTAGAGGTAATGGTGCAGGTCTCCATTTGAGCAGCCTCCAACTGTCTTCAGAGCATCTGAACTTGACTCTGGCCTTCCCAGAGCATGGATGAGCTACATAATGTCAACTAATGAAGTGTTTGACTATTTAAACCCAGGAGTGGTCCCAGCTGGTAAAAACCCCTGGAAATGTGAAAATAAAATTAGATAATTTAATTTAATGAAATCACAACCATGGGGATAAGGTCTGGCCATCAACAGTGGCTGTCCATCATCAGCTTGGTTTCAGCCTTAACCGTGGACATTTCCATTCTTATCACTCCTTTCCTCCTGGCTTACTGCTGACTCACTAAAGGTCATGGGCCTGCTGGTTGAGATGCTGTGTTAGTCAATAGGAGATGAGTAGCTCATGTGACAGAGGGCCGGTCAAGGGACTTGCTCTGGCTTGTTTGTGTTCCTGCTGTTTCATATTCTTCAGTGTCTCAGGGTGAGGTTGGCTCAGAGTAGCTTTTCAAGCAACAAAGGACTATTTCATTGAATAGTCAGTCTCCTTGCCTATTTTGTGTTCTGCCTATTTTGCTACTACCCAACTCAATAACTCACTGGAAAGGAATGCTGCACACTCACAGTTTTCTCACATAAAATACCCGTTGGATCTGAGGTCTTGTACACCAGCATCTCTGGAAACATAACGGAAAATATATTGCTCTGGCTGAAGCAGACTGTTTATGTCTCACCAAGGCTTCAGCTCTAAGCAGATTTTCACTGCAGTCTCCAATGTATTTAAGAAAAACAACGTCGCCAGAAAATACTCTATTCTTTTAAAGAGACTTGAAGCCTGAGAAAACCTTAGAATAAAACAATAACTCAGTTATATTTATAATGTTAAACACCATCCAGCAGAGCATTTCAAAAATTATATGCTAGGGAAGATAAGACTCTACCCCATAATTTCAAGAACAACTGTATGTCACCCTGCCAGATAAATATTTACAACACATTCAAATTTAGCTGAACTTATATGACTTCAATCAGTGAAACCAGTTCCAGACCCCAAGGTCAAAAATGCTGTTATCAGGTCTCCCGAGCCTGCTGCCACGTTGTGTCGGAAACAAAACGCCACACGCGCTAGGCTTCCTCAAGTTCTCAAAAGCTGATGTTCCAATAGTCTTCTCCCTCTTTCCTGTCCGTGGAAAACACCTCTTCACGCTTTCCCCCTAGCAATCAAAGCTTCCTTCTTTGAACAGGTGACGGAGCTGGTCACCTCTCTGAAGCAACCACATCTTTCTGTTCTGGAATATAATTTGCAAAATGTTTAGGCTGGAATTTCAAGGGTATGAACTGAGGTGATGATGGGGGCGGATGTAAAGACATCCCATAGTAGCAGGCTCCCCGCCAAATTTACAGTGTCAAGTTATCTGCTGAAAAAAATGTTAACAAGAGCCATGGACGTGCCCAGAGTGGAAGACTGCCAATTAGAAAGAGTGTGAATGAGACTTATGGGGCTGGCCAGGGTGACAGGGCCACAGTCATCATTTGGCAGGAGGCAATTAAAGATAGGTGTCTGACAGCCTGGCCAGGGTTCTCAGGAGCTTATGTACAGTTCTTGGAACTGCACTCTCTGTTGTAAATTATTGTACTGAGATTAAGAGTGCTTACTGCTCACTCCAGTGACTAAATTATATGTAACAAGCACTTTTATTTCCTTAAGTAACCAGCACTAGCATACTTTAGTCAACGGTTTAGAGACATATGGGATAGAGAAGTGAGAGAAAAAAGCACCACATTTCCAGGTTGTTTACCTCCGTAACAGGAGGAAAACTGATAATAATTCAGAGAAAAATCCAAAATAAGAACCAAAATCAACACTATACTTAACTTTGATAACATTATTGACATCATAAATTAAATGATATTAATTGAAGGATTTGCAAAGTGTCATAGAATCTTTCCAAATCATTTTAACCAGATTAGACTTTTCTAAAAAAAAATGGTGAGATTGGTAGAAGAGGGTGAGAAACATTACAAATTAAATAAGGGAAGCCAGACTATCTTAAGCAATGTTCTTTGTGTATAATTATGAAATGGGTACATAATGTTTAATTAGTTGCCCCCAAAGGATGAATCCGCAAGGTGTAGTTCAGCCACATGTAATAGCTAAGTTGCTGTTAAAGTTTGAGATAAAACTATAAAAATAAATGCTGTTTTCAGGATTCTGAGTATAGGCATCAAGGAAACACTAGGATAAGGCGAGGAACACTTATAAACCACAAATCATCGACAATGTACAGGCTTAAAATAAATTCCAAGATTGTTAGCAGCATCCAATTTACTTTTTGTTTTTCTTGACAGTATAATAACACATTTAGTGAAAAATAAGAGCTAATAGTTTCATGCCTACTATGTGCCATGTATATTCTAAGTATTCTCTATGTATTAATGCATTTATTCCTCTAAGCCAGCCTTGTGAGATGGATACTATTATTATCCCCATTTTACAGATGAGGAAATGCAGGCAACAGAAGTTAGATAATTGGCCCAAGTTATATATCCATCTTAAGTGTCTGAAGCAGGATTCAAATCAGGTAGCCTGGCTCCAAAGCTTGTCCAAAAGATATCTCCAGCTATAACATCACAAGACCAACATTATGGTTATACACACATGCAAAAGTTTGGATTTTCTTTGTTTGAGATTAATCAGAGGGATAAAAGAGGAAACTGAAGGGATATGGGCATACCTTTGAGCACCTTCTCTTCCATATTCCATAAGAATTGAATTCAGAAGCCAACTCCAATGAGGCTATATTTATGTCAAAATATTTTCTAACATTGGAAAAGATATAGGTTCTGTTATTTATTACTATTCAAATTATTTTAATAACTTAGACTTTAAGATGTATTCACTATTGTATTCACTGCCGCAATAGCACCTTAAAGTGGTAAGTTACAGTTTTTTGTTGTCAGTTTCCAGAAGGATAGCTGATAAAATAGGCCTGTCCTTATCTCAGGGGAGTGCTCCACAGACAAGAAGTGACTAGAAGGTCCTACTTCTGGGTGGCCTGAGCAATCCAGAGTGGTGTTAACAAAATGATAGCAGCTTCTCTAATAAAACAAAGATAATCGTTCCTGGATCATTAGATGTATTTTTAAACACAAGGAGAATATCTTGAAGCTCATCCTTAGCATTTAGGCAACTGATTAGCTTTACTAAGGCATTTGCTTCTGGGATATCTTTCCAGCTTAACGCTACTTGAGAGTTTCCAAAAGCAAAGTTTCTATTGCTCTCTGCATGCTTTTCCCCCCTTTCTCCTTAGGGTCCCCAGTGATATTTGGCAACATTATAGACACAGCTGCAATTCTGTTAATTTTCAGTGATGTCTAATGCTCTGATTAGAATCTGTGGCCCTTGTTACACAAGCTGAAAATGATAGTTCAACTCAAGAGTTAAGCAGCTCACTAAGAAGAAGATAACTTGCTGGACATGCGAAAATATAGGTGTTCTCTCTCTTGTATGTGTTCTCATACCTTAGGCGTTTCTATTCTTTTAATCACTCAAATTTTCACCCAATTCCCTGTAACTCCACTTTAAAAAAATGGAAACCAATCACTATTCTCCTTTTCTTGACAATTATGGAAAGTCTTTCATTGCAGGGTGGTCTCAATGTGTGTATGCCTGCTTTTCCTCCAAACCACTGGAAGACTATCTAAACTTCTCCTTTTTGTCTCAGATAGACTGATGCCAGCAGGCTGCTCTGAACTTTAAAAGAAGATTGAAAACAAAATATACATCATAAAGAAGGAGAATCTACTGCTTCCTTATGCCTCTGGATCCTAGGCTATTCCAAATGTCAGGACACATCAGAAATGTAAAGTTCAGGGATGATGTATTAGTTCCGATTCTGTACTTAGGAAAACTGGCAGCCCCGAGGTTGGGAGAGCTACACACAATCTGCTTTGGCAGGAATTTTTTTTTCTCTCTCTCTTTCTCTCCACTTGGGAGAGGGGGAAGTTGGGACAACTATGGGAATTTGGCTTTCTCCCTTGCTATAGAGGAAAAAAGAAGTAAATAACCAATGATGACTAGCTTTGGCTTTGAATGTCCAGCAATTATTAAATGCACTCAGGCTTTCAGTAAATTAAAAGAGTTGATGACCCACAGGGCTATGCAAACCATTTATGGTGCTGAAATACTTGAGACTGAAGCTTAATTTTTTTGTACTAAGGTTTATGCCTTGTGATTGAGAGCACGTGTAAGAATAGATACAGGATTTGGAACTTGTTCTTACTGGAGATTGTTTCTGACTTACGGAAATGCTAGTCCTTATAAAAACACTGATTAAATATTACACTCAATAAGGAGCAAGATAAACAGATTCTTCTCTGAAGATAGCAGGCAGAACTTAGCCTATGGAAACACTTGTCTGCCCCCGGTGTTTTCTAGCACCATCTTTCCCTGGGCTCAGAAATTCCCCAGCCCAAGCAGCCCATGAGCTGATTAAGCACGGTGTGTCCCCAAAAGACCCAGTAGAAATGCAAGTGATGCTATCATTAGGAGGTTTCAGAGAAACTTCATTTAGTGAGCTATCTTGACTTGAAAATGGTTCTCTTTTGTTTTTCATCTGATGGTTTACACCTGTTTACCTAGAGCAAAACAGGAACTCCTGAGTGAAACTATTACCCCCTATATAACACAAAATAGTAGATTTTTCAACATGTATGCCTGAAGACTTAGAGCAAGTAATTGGCACCAGTTATTTCTTTGCTTGATCTCCAGCATTTGGTTCATTGATTGTCTTTATTTACTTTCTTCCGATGAAAATGAGGAGCCTATACATTGGAATCCTATAAAGTCTGAGTAACTTATTTTCAGCAAGTTGGGATTGGCTGGTAAGAGAGGACAGAGGCTGCTAGCCACTTCTCTATGCAGTGGAGCTGGACCTAACTCTCCCAGAACCTTGGGTGGGCCCCTCCTATATGTAAGGTGAGAGTTCTAGTTTGATTTTTCAGAACCCTTTGGGTATATTTCCCCAAGATCCTGGGGATAGGTGGGAAAATTTTTCTAAGGACCCAGGAGCACTGTGGTAATTTTGGAACAAGAACCAGGGACACATCTTCCATAGCCCATGCTGACATCGAACCAGCCAGCTTTGTAGGACAACAGAGAATACGAGCAGGACCTGAGCAACTTGTTACTTCAACTGTGGAGTTTGTAGATCTTCTCCCTCAGGCTCTGCCTTAACTTGATTCAGTATCCACATTCCAGTCTCTGTGTGGATCTCAGGTGGGATCCTTGAAAGAGAGAACTTCGGAGGTGACAACCAGGGCAGATGTTCACATTTAGGCCACTCAGCAAGCAACACTCTATAGAAGCTGGGGAAATACCTCATTGTGAGTCCACTACCCCAGCCAGTACTTCTCAACTTTACTGTGTATACAGATACCCAGGGATCTGTTAAAATGCAGATTATGATTCAGTAGGTCTGGGGTGGGGCCAGAGGTCTTGCATCTCTAACAAGTTTTCAGATGATGTCAAACTTGCTGGCCTATGGACCACACAGTCACTAAATAGCAAGGCACTATGCTGCTATATGCTACAAATGTGTCTTCATAATAATTATTATAATAATTATAGTAATAATAAACTTTTATAGGACATTTAATATGCACTAAGCACTACTTGAATTTCACTACAGACTTACCTCATTTCAGCCTTGTAACAATCATAGCAGTGGATACAATGATCCCCCATTTACCCATGAAGAAACTGAGACACAGAAATGTTAAGTGACCTAACCAAGGTATGAATATTTTATGCAGATTCCATGCAGAAATCGTTTTTTATCTTGACCAAATTATTGGAGCAGTCTCTGTTGTTTCTTTCTAAACTCCAAGGACCTGTTCAGTATCTCGATCCGGACCACTACGTAAGAGTTATGTCTGGCCAAATAGCATCAGAACTTTCCCACATGGAATCAGTTTAGTAACTGTACTTTAGAATTCTCAGAATCTAAATAAGTCAAGCTCAACAATATATTGGAAAATCCACATGCTAAACTAACAAGCTCACTTCTCTGAATATTCTACTCTGTTGCACCTAAGTATTATTCTTTCTTTTTCAACCAGAATACTCTCTCTCATCATAAATTAAATACACAATGGTTTGTTTTCAATAGTTGGTCTAAGTCCAGCCTATTTTATCTTGTCAGCACCTTACAAGTGTTACAGTGAGCAAAGGACTAGAAAATACTCATGAAGTGTTTCTTCTATGTCATAAGCTGCATGAGGTAGCAGTTCAAGCTGGTTAGGACCTAACTCAATTTAATGAATTCTTCCCACTCTTAAAACTGCCACAAATGCCTCATGGAGAAAACTCCACATATAACTCTCACTTACTTAATTCTCTCAGCTGGATGAGTACTTTTATACAATCGCCATCTACTGCTAGTTTGGGTTTCTTTATTATTAAGGGTATCGATTATTTATTCTTCTTAGTTTTATTGTTCGGATAAATTGTTGAAGAACTCTTGAGTTAGAATACAAATTAGCAGTACATATTTTAAATGACAATAATATAGTAACTTTTAGGGATATAGTTTTTTTTATGGATTTTTTGAGTTGTATATTTTTCGCTTCTAATAATCAGTGGCTAACAGCAGCTGATTGTACCTAGGAAAGAAACTGCTAAACTCTTTTCCAGAATGGGTATACCATTTTATATTCTCATAGCAATGCATGATAACCTAAATTCTCCACATCCTTATCTGTATTTGGTGTTATCACCTTTAAACTTTTTTTAGCCATTCTGATAAGTGTTTTGATTTACATTGTAGATACCATTTGCAATTCTCTAATGGCTAAGATTTTGAATATTTTTTCATGCATAATTTTATTTATATAGACAAATTCCTAAAAATTCCCCTTTGTAAGTAATTTAAATCATAGCCAGTGCCTTTCAAGTTCACAGTTATTTTTCATTGTCTTCAAGAAATGTTATTAGAGATGATCAATGAATTCTGACTGTTACATTATTGGTAAAATAGCCTTTGAGCTGCTTGTCAATATCTGTGTATAACAGCATGTAACTATGGGAAATTCTAAGTTCCAAACAACCATCTTGCAAATAAATACTTGGGAAAGAAAAACCAAATTTTTTTTATTTATTTATTTATTTATTTATTTATTTATTTATTTATTTGCTCTCCTCTAATCATTCCTCAAAAAATTTCAAGCAGTTTAATTGTTCATGTTAGGATTGTTTATACAATATGGATTTTTTGCTCAGTTCTAAGGAGTTGTATTTATCTATTCATTCATTCAGTGAGTATATAGTAACTACCATCTAACGGGCTGAGCTCAATGCTAGAACTCAGAGATAAAAAGCCAAGTGAGATAAACAGAATTTTTGCCCTCAGAGTTTACAGTCAGCAAAGGTTTTAAATAGACAAAGCTAATCATTTCATATTTTGTTCCTTAAATAGTATTTGCCTTCTCAGTTTCAAGTTTAATTGTAGGCTATTACTTATGTTAAGTTTGTGACTAGTTGAAAAATCACATTGAGTTCTCATAGATTTCATGACACTTTTCCAGTTTCCTTTCTTCCTCTTCCCTTTTGTAGACGACCATGCAGATTCTCCCTTCCCTCCCCTTTTGGCCAGCTACCAGAGCACAATAAACAAGAGAGGGCTCTTTCCCTGACCCCTGCAAAGCTCATCACATAAGACTTTATCAAAGACTAGACCTCCAAAAACTTTTGAAATTAATGGAAATTACTCCTGAAATATAAAAGTTTTAAAAATAGAAATAGCCAGTTTGTTTTATAAATTGAGCCAGTGGTAAAAGCACTTTTCATCATAACAAACATTTTTTTCTGTATTGTACAATGTGAAGCAAGCTATAGAATAGATTTAGTTTTCTTTTGTTCTATTTAGTAGACTTTTCTTGTATATGTGTTCATATTATACTATGCATATTTTTTAAGGTGCTGGAGAGGTAGAACCAGTCACACACTAGCCCTTTCCTCCAAGAGCTCACCCTCTTGTGGGAAACAGAAATGAAGACAGAGAATTTGAGTAAAATATCCTGAGTGTTTCTGAGTTGTCATGGGGACAAAAAAAAAAAGAAGAAAATTACTATGTAGCTGCTGACAGAGTGAGAGATTGGTAAGAAGGCACTTCCATTATGTCAATTTGTAAGCTATAAATATTTATAATATGGGTCAAACTTAAAGTATAGTTACTTTTCTAATGTTCCCTTTCACAGGTACTTCTGATGTTTTTGGTTGTATTTTATGTGTTTTGTTTTATTTTGTTTTGTGGTTGTTTTTTAGTCAGTTCCCTTTGGTTTACCTCTTTCTTGAATTCCATATTCTACTCTTATTTACTAAGTTATTTTCTAAAATTGTACATATCAATTATTATACCTCATAAGAGACATTTAAGACATACATTTACATACAGGCATTCCGCACTATCTCAAACTTTTATCATTAAACTCATTTAGCCAGTTTAAATACGATGGCAGTGTGATTTTGTTTTGTTTTATCATTCCTTGGTGTGGACCTTGTCAAAAGTCTTGTGAAAGTCTAAATAAATTTGGTACACTGACTTCTCTAGTCCAAATGCATACTTACCCCCTCAAAGAACCTTGGTTGGTTGGAAAATATTAGCAAGGCTTATATTTCACTGAATAGTATATTCTGTGACTGGCCTGTCTCCTTTCTATTCTTAGATTGGAAGAAAAAAAGAGTCCCAAGGTTTTTCTTGGTTTATTTGTATCTTTCTTAATGGTGCATTATTTTAATGAAATAAAATCAAAAGCATAAGTATTTTTAACATCTCAATTTCTTACGGGGAAGCATGTAATAGAATTTTGATAATGATCTCAAGTTACTAGCTTCCTTCCAAAATGTGTTAATCCAACTATACAAAAATGCCAAATCTCAGAGCACAATTAAGCACATGTGTGCAAACTTTTGCATTTGCAAATCCACCTGCAGATTATCTAAAGGCATGCTTAGGTATTTAATTTAAAATAATATTAAACTCCAACTTTTAATCCAAAATCACAAGCATGGGTAAGTCATTTGAGCTATATAATTTTAAATTTTAAAATAAAATTAATTCAGAAATGAAGTTATTTTATCATCCACATGTCAATGACAGCTCTTTTTTCATATACAATTAACTAAGAACTACATGCATAAAGAGATTCCCTTTTTATTTTTTAAAAAATCACATTTTGTTTATGAGTGATTATTTTTGTTGTAAATTTTTAATGCTGCATTTTTATTATAGTAGTAAAAGGGCATGCCTTGGTGGTTGTTGTTTTCTTTAGCTATGTGTTTATTATTACTCGCGAAGAGTTTTATGTCTGCTCATTGGCTGTGTTCTGCCTTCTGAACATAAGTAAATTTATGAAAATATTACATGTTCAATCCCTTTTGTATTTCCTTTAATGAAACATTCTTTTCTATCTCTTTTCTTCAGTGTTTATCAGATGTCATATCCCATTATGTAAAATAGAGAAATATTTGGCTTATTTTCATAAAATTGTTTGACACTTAAAGGATTAAAGAAAATTTGATTTATGATCTGTAACATGAACCCAAAGAACAGAAATGAACAATAATCTGAGATCTAAATTCAACTACTGATATAAGAATTCAGTTAATTTCCTTTGGTGATTTGAAACTTCTCTTCATCTAAAACTATTCTTATTTGTGTGATTTACAGATTATGATATTAGTATTTAAAAGGTAAATAATATGTGATCTTTTTGGACAAATATGTTTCAAATGCCTATTATGTCCCATTTTCATAGTGTTTTAATTATTGGCTTCATGGTTTGCTTATGACAAAGAGTACTATTTCCAACATAAAGAAAGTAATAGATTTCCAAAGATTTTAAAATTCATTTTTTAAAGAAAAAAAACAGATGGATGAAATACATTGAACATTTTCTTTAAAATAAATATAGAAATGTCGCATGCCAATAAAAAACACATTCAATAAATAAATATTAATTAATTACCTATTCTGTGTCTAGCACTGTGAAATACAGACAAACATGGATCTGTCCCTTGAAGCCTTACAGACTAGCTGGAGGTAAAGTAAAGAGAATCATTAAAAGATTGTAAGGAGATATTTAGCCTTAATTAACTTATTTTCATTCAAACACACAATAGAGAAAAAGCAGCTATTGGAAGGTACAAGTGTTCTTATAACTTACAATGCTAGGATATAGTGGTGATTATGTTTGTAAAAGCTATTTTTTATTTCTTTTTATCTTTTATTCATATAAAGCTCTTGCTTGTATTTATTTTTTTCAGGCATTTTTTTCTTTCTAGAAGATTTCTTTTCTCATTGTCTAAATCTCCATATTCAGACTTCTGATAACCCTGCCTCACAGTAACTTTTTTCTTTGCACGTAAAATCAACAAAACATCAAAACTATAAAATCTTCTTTGAAATAAAATATTCTTTGAGCCACTAATACCATTTCTAGACTATAGAATCCCCACACATACATTGTTTAATACAAATGAGCACAGCACACTTTCTTATAATTATGTCCTGCTGTTTAAACAATAATAACTTATAAAGCATGTAAAAATGTTTGACTAGATGAAACAGCACAAAATCTATAACATTAATATCTTAGTTCCTTTCACTGTGGCCCTTCATTTCAATACTTAATAAAGATTCCCTTCAGTCTTCTCAATGAACCACAATCATTTCTGGTGCATATGCAGAATATAGCAAACTTTCCTGAATTAATAAAATTAAGGCTGTCAGATTTAGGCCAGTAGGATATTAAATTCAAACTAGACCAAATACTGGCTGAACATAGTTGCAGCTTGTATAGATCAGATTTGGAATAAATTCAGTTTGTGATGTAATGTAAATTGTCAAAGTGATACTGCTTCAAATTTCATGTGGTTTATTTTAAAAGTGATATATATCATACAGAAAAATAAAGTTTAACTTAATGTGAAAATAACTACTTAGCAGAACAATAGAATGAGAGTGTAAGTTGAGAGAGCATTCATTAACAACTGGCATATGGTTCTGCATAATAATCCAGACTCTATTGTTTCCATTTGGATGGAACAGAAAAAAAAGAGAAGGCTCAGTAAAATACTACCTTTGCCTTTCTTTAATGTGAGAATTAAAGGACTTTTTTTTTTAATTTTAGGAATAGGCACATTTTACTCTTTTAAGTAAGTTTAAAATTTCCATTGCATTTTTTTTAATGGGAAAAGAAACACCTTGACATACTGCCACAATAGTGAATGTGTCAAAATAAGCTCAATTAACATTGTTAAAATATATATGCCTTTTTGTGACAAATTCAATATTGGAGTGTGAAACATCAAATCCAGGCCATAGCCACCATTTCAGTGCATTAAGATTCTTGTCAAAGTACTCTTTTGTAAAACCAGAAAACAAAATTCCAGGTGTTATATAGGATTAATTTAATATAAACATTATAAAGGGACAACTGAATGTGTAACAAATTTTTGGTCCTAAACCTTTAAAGTAAAAAATATAGAGAAAATACAGACTTAAATTCAACGCAAATAACTATTTTTCTTATTGCATCAGAAAGCTAACTATTCACATTTTTACCCGTTTTAACACACAATTTCCAAGTAAATTTATTTTCATAAGTCCCTAACATTTCTTTAAGCATGATTATCAGACAATAAAATCACTAATTTTGAGGCCTAATTAAAATAATAACAATGTTTATGTAGTCAAATATATTCTACTCTTTCAAATTACCATACTATTAGTTCATTCATTCATTTAACAAATAATTTCGGCATGCCTATTAACTTCTGGGGACAGTGGTTCTCAAATAGGCATTTTGATTATCCACATAGAGTTTGCAGAATAATGGGAAAAATAAAGATTTCACAAACACAAATGAAGGTAAAAATTGGATGTGCCAGAACAACATCAAAATGCTTAAATATATTCTCTTATTGAATTCTCATAATACCCATTAGCTCCATCTTACTCATAAAAATCTGAGACACAAAGAAGTGAAGTAATAGCCCAAGGTCATATAGTCTAAAAGTGGCAGAGCTGGGATTTGAACCCATGCACTCTGGCTGCAGGGCTTGTTTTCTTTACTACTACTATAATGCATACACTCTCAAATATAACATTGTAAATTGTGATGAATGATATAAAGAAAAATACCATCTATAAAGAATTTATACAAAGCCAGATTTAGCTTGAGACAGTCAAGGGATGCCTCTCAAGAGCACTGATTTTGAAGCTGAGGTTGGAAGGACAACTGAAGGTAGGAAAAGACAGTGAGGGGGAGGTGTGGGGTAGTGTTTCAACAGAATAAATAACATATCCCAAGGTCCTGGTATTAAAAAAAAATACAGGTTACTTGCTTGAGTTTTTCACCCCAATCTTTGTTTTACAAGAGCCAAGATGTATTTTTATATTTTACATCTCATTCAAAAATGTGAATTCAATTTTTTAAACCAGGAGGAAAAAAGCTAAAAAATATATAAAAAGAACAGCCCCAAAATGCTTAAAAACACATTAGGTTGCAAAATTGCTTTGCAAGATACTACAATTTCTAATACATGAAAAACTAGTGGCAAAAAAGGTAATTTTCAAATGCATTTCCACCAAAAAGTCACCTTGAACTAAATATTATCTCACCAAATTGTACGTTTTCAATTCCATCTTGGCAGTTGGATAAAGCGGTCAGGCAGAGGGATCGTGCAGGTGAAAGATAAAGGGGTAAAACAGCATGGCTTGTTCTTAGAACTACAAAGAACTTGCAAAGATTTGGCTGCAATGTTATGGTGAGGTGTGGGGAGGAGAAACTCTCAAGAAAAAAGATAAGGTTGGACAGGGAAGTAGGGACCAGATTGCAGAAGAAATTATAAGTCATACTAACAGTTTTATCCTTTTGGTAATGGAAAACTATCAAAAAGTCTCAAGTAGAAATTTGCACTTTAGGAAGATCTTGTAAGAGAACTAGAAGCTGAGAGAGACATGAAAACCAGAAAAAATAAAACAAGACTGTCCAATATGCTAGCATTTAAAATTCTCTGCGAAGCCCTGGCCAGTGTGGCTCAGTTGGTTGAGTGTTGTCCCATGCACTGAAAGGTCACTGGTTTGATTCCTAGTCAGAGCACGTGCCCAGGTTGCTGGTTTTGATCCCTAGTAGGGGTACATATGGGAGGCAACTGATCAGTGTTTCTCTCTTGCTCTCTCCTTTTCTCTCTCTCTAAAATCAATAAAAACATAGTATTTAAAATAAGATTTTTCTATTAACTGATAAAACAGTAAATTCATAATGTTACTAATGGCAAAATGAAGTATTAGGAGAGGAAAATAAATCAAGTGATTGTAGCCTTAATATCAAGTATATTTTATTTATTGTAATTTTTTTGCAAGGTAATCAACATAGACCCTTTATGGTGACATCAAAGAACTTGATGAGCTAATATATATAAAAGCACTCAACACATGCCTGAAATATAATAGATGTTCAATAAATGTTAAATCATTTCATTTGATAAAGTTCCATTACCAATCATCTCCCAAACTGTAGTATTATTTACACATTCTTTTTGGAGACACCCATCATTACAAGATGTCAAGCAATAAGTTCAAGTGTAAAACATTTTACTTTTAATTTGTAATTTGAAATTTACAAGTATTCATGGAACTGCTTATGTGTTTAGTGATAATGAGGCAAGAGTCACCATTTAAAGCCATCTCTTAACCACATGATTAAGTTCAAGTCAAGAGAATGTGAGAGAAAGTGATGTGTGCAACTTCTAGGCTATGTCCTTAAATGGGAGAGGTATGACCTTTCTCCTGCTGTCTCCATTCAGCCTCCTGGAATGCAGATGTAATTGATGGGGCTCCATCTTGGACCATGCAGATGAGGGCAACAGCATCTATGCTATGGACTATAGAGCAATAAGACAGCAGGAGCCTGGATCCAGTTCTGGATATGAGCAGCCACACTAGTCCACCACTACTTATCTTCACACTATTAGGTAAGAGAAACATAAGCTTCTATTTTGCATAAGACGTTGTTATTTGCCACTGAATGCAAATGCTTATTAACTCTGATGGAACCCATGTCGGCAGTGTTCTTGTGGACTAGCTCATTCTCTTTCCAATCTCGATCTTTGCTTCCTCCTAATAAGATGGAAATCAGGGAGTAGTCGTTGCAAATCAGAAATCAGTTTATATCTTTAACTGGCCAAGATGACTGTTGGAAGTAATTCTAAGTGCCTTGAAACATTTATCTTCAAAAATTATAATGTAATTTTAGCCAAATGGCTTTTTTTCTTCTCAGTGTGACAAAAGCAAAATATACATCTCATCTGATTCTTTTTATTTTGAAAAGAATGAGATCAAAAGATATATGTACATCTGGATGCTTTTCTTTATTTTAAAATATATTTTTATTGATTTCAGAGGAAGAGAGAGAGAGGTTGGTGGGGGGGGTGGTCTTCAGATGGAAGGGTCCTGGATTCAGTTCTGGTCAAGGGCATGTGCCTCAGTTGTAGGCTCCTCCCCGGCCCAAACCCTGATTGGGGTACATGTATAAGGCAACCATTCAATGTGTTTCTCTCACATCAGTATATCTCTCTGTCTTTCTTCTACTCTCTTTAAAAATCAATGGGAAAATATCCTCAGATGAGGATTAATAAAAAGAAGGGAGGGAGGGAGGGAGGATAGATAGATCAATGATGAGAGAGATTCATTGATTGGCTGCCTCCTGCATTCCCCCTACTGGGGGTCAAGCCCGCAACTCGGCTATGTGCCCTGACCGGGAATTGAACCATGACCTCCTGGTTCATAGGTCCATGCTCAACCACTGAGCCATGCCAGCCGGGCTCATTCTTTCTTTATTTCACTCTTTCTTTCTTATTTTAAGTTTATATATGACTCATGACTGTGTGAACTAAGTTGGCTAATGTCAGAACAAATTTTAAGGCAGGAAAAAAGTGTTAAACAAAACAGTTTGCAAGTGCCTAGGGGTTAGAATTCACATCTAATGTCCCAGATCATGTAGGGTTGTCTTTATATATTCTGTGAATTCTACTCTAGCTTCTGTTCTAGGCCTTATATATATTAAACATTTTAGTAGAAACAAAACTAAATTGCTTGTGGACATTTTTCAACATTTTGCCTGTTATTTTGAAGGACCTGAATTTTTAAAAATTTAATAAAATAACTCTTAATCATGTCTCTTTATTATGATACTAGAGCAGTGATGGCGAACCTTTTGAGCTCGGTGTGTCAGCATTTTGAAAAACCCTAACTTAACTCTGGTGCCTTGTCACATATAGAAATTTTTTGATATTTGCAACCATAGTAAAACAAAGATTTATATTTTTGATATTTAATTTATATATTTAAATGCCATTTAACAAAGAAAAATCAACCAAAAAAATGAGTTCACATGTCACCTCTGACACGTGTGTCATAGGTTCGACATCACTGTACTAAATGCTCAGTGCATGAAATTTGTGCATGGGTAGGGTCCCTAGGCCTGGCCAATGATCAGGGCCAATCAGGGCCTTCTGGATGCTGGCCAGAGCTTTCCTTCTCCAGCTGCTGGCTGCTGGCCTGGACCTTCCTTTGTTCCACGCCACCCCCTGGTGGTCAGTGCATGTCATAGCAAGCGATCAAACTCCCGGTCTCCCAGTCGAACTCCTGAGGGGACACTTTGCATATTAGCATTTATATATATATAGACTAGAGCAGCCTATGCTCTGCAACTTACAAGCTCTGTGTCTTTAAGTAATTCCCTTAACCCAGCTGTGGGCAAACTACGGCCCACAGGCCGTGTTGAAATGAATAAAACTAAAAAAAAAAAAAAAAGACCGTACCCTTTTATGTAATGATGTTTACTTTGAATTTATATTAGTTCACACAAACGCTCCATCCAGGCTTTTGTTCCGGCCCTCAGGTCCAGTTTAAGAATCCATTGTGGCCCTCGAGTCAAAAAGTTTGCCCACCCCTGCCTTAACCTCTCTTAGCCTTGGTTTATCCACCTATAAAGTGGGGACAGTGATTGTACTTGACTCAGGATTGTGACATGAAACATTGATAAAGCACTTAGCAGAATTCCTGGCACATTATAGGAGCTCAATAAATATCAACTGTTATTCAAATTATTATTATGACTGTTATTTGCCATAGACACAGTTTCTGTGCTCTAAAAATTGATCTTCCTTTAGGATGATGATATTCTTTGACTGATAGCGGTATACCATCCGCTCTAATTATTTATTACAAATGAATTTATGCTGCACAATCTATATTTTGTAAAGTGGCTAAACAGAGTTGATAATGAGCTTATAGCCATAAACTAAAATGAACTAATGGTGCAAAGTACACTGCTTAATCAGCTCTTTAATTTTAGCTATTTGAAATTCACACCAAATTCATGTGGGGCTTTTATATTAATAAAATATAATTACTACTTTATTAACTTTGCATGATTCTAAAGGACCATGCAGGGAATATGTTAATTCCTTCTGGGTTTTTCACAATAAAGATATGGTAAATATATATATACTAGGGGCCCGGTGCACAAAATTCATGCACTGGGTGTGTGTGGGGGGGAGTGTCCCTCAGCCTAGCCTACCCCCTCTCACATACTGGGAGCCCTCAGGCGTTGACCCCCATCACCCTCCAATCGCAGGATCGGCCCCTTGTCCAGGCCTGACGCCTCTGGCTGAGGCGTACGGCCCGGGCAGCGGGGACCCGCAGCTGCAGCGGCCCCACAATCGTGGGCTTCGCTTTAGGCCCAGGCAAGGGACCCCTAGTTCCTGGGACTGCCAGCTTCGACCGTGCCCAGCTCCCATCGCTGGCTCCACCCCTACTTCCTGCTATCACTGGCCAGGGCGGAAAAGGCACCTGATTCTCCGATCATGGCTGGGGGGGCAGGGCAAAAGCGGCCCCAGGGCCGCCTTTGCCCTGCCCCCCCAGCTCTTAGCTCCCCCCTGGGTTTCCGATCACTGTCAGTGGCAGGGGGCTTCTTCCTGCTTTCCCTTTCGCCTCCCTGCATTGTGCCTACATATGCAAATTAACCGCCATCTTAGTTGGCAGTTAACTGCCACTCTTAGTTGGCAGTTAATTTGCATATAGCCCTGATTAGCCAATGAAAAGGGTAGCTCGTACGCCAATTACCATTTTTCTCTTTTATTAGTGTTGATATGTACTAGAGGCCCGGTGCACAAAAATTTGTGCACTTGGGGGGAAGAGGGGTTCCCTCAGCCCGGCCTGTGCCCTCTCGCAGTCTGGGACCCCTCGGGAGATAACGACCTGCTGGCTTAGGCCTGCTCCCAGGTGGCAGAGGGCAGGCCCAATCCTTAGGTGCAGCCCCTGGTCGGGCTCAGAGCAGGGCTGATTGGGGGGTTGGGGCGCCACCCCCTGTCACACTCAAGGCAGGGTCGATGGGGAGATTGCGGCACCACCCCCTGTCACGCACAGAGCAGGGCCGATCAGGGGGTTGGGGCGCTGCCCCTGTCACTCCCAGAGCAGGGCCCATCAGGTGGATTGGGGTGCCGCACCCTGTCACACACAGAGCCACAGGGCTATCAGATGGTTGGGGAGCTCCCCCCTATCAGGCACAGAGCAGGGCTGATCAGGGGGTTGGGGCGCCTTCCCGTGTCATGAACAGAGCAGGGCGGATAGGGAGGTTGTGGCCCCACCCCCTGTCACACACAGAGCCACAGGGCGATCAGGGGGTTTGGGCGCTGCCCCCTGTCATGCTGATCCCAGTGCTGGGAGGCATATTACCCTTTTACTATATAGGATAGAGGCCTGGTGCATGGGTGGGGCTGGCTGGTTTGCCCTGAAGGGTGTCCTGGATCAGGGTGGGGGTCCCCACTGGGGTGCCTGGCCAGCCTGGATGAGGGGATGATGGCTGTTTGCAGCTGGTCACACACTCTTCAGGGTGGGGGTCCCCACTGGAGTGCCTGGCCAGCCTGGGTGAGGGGATGATGGCTGTTTGAAGCTGGTCACACCCCTTCAGGGTGGGAGTCCCCACTGGGGTGCCTGGCCAGTCTGGGTGAGGGGCTGAGGGCCGTTTTCAGGCTGGCGGGTGACTAAAGCTCCCAACCTCTCCTTTTTTTCTTTTTTCTGTATATTCTGGGACTTATTTACCTTCTATGGCTGTCACTGGAACTGAGAGCCAGCTTTAGCTCTGAGGCTTGGCTCCAGCTCTGAGACCTTGGCTGCTGAAAAGCAGGTATCTGGTTTGTTTGGCTTCTGTAATTGAAACACTGTTGCAACTCCAGCTCAGCCAGCTGGCTGAAAGCATGGGGTTTGTTTAGCTTCTATAATTGCAACATTGTTTCTTAGACTGCAAGCTCAGAACCCAGCAGTAGCAGGCAGGGAACCTTGGCTTCCTCCTTCACTAGAGCAAGCAAGCCTCCTGTTCACTTCAGCTGTTGGCTGCCGGCCGCCATCTTGGTTGGCAGTTAATTTGCATATCACCGTGATTAGCCAATGGGAAGCGTTCGGGGGTATGGTCAATTTACATCTTTCTCTTTTATTAGATAGGATACACACACACACACACACACACATACACATACATACTAGTATACCATGTAGTAAAATAAAAGTTTCTAGTAAATACTATGACTTGGGAGGAGAAACAAGAATAATTACCTTTTTTATCACTAACAATTATGAGCCCAAAATAAAATTAAGAAATTACATAATGGTAAAATTTACTGGAACTGCACTTTTTAAAGGCATGTGCCAAATAAAAGTGAGAAGATGCTGTAAGGCAGAAATACACATTTGTGAAACAGACTTTGTCAAGCAACACACTTAATAATTGTGCACTCTTCTCTGGGGTCAAAGAAGATCTCAAATGTTATTCAAGGGTTAGAAATTGTTTTCAACTAGATGATAATTCTCTCTTCACTTTCATTTTGAGCCTATAAAAATGTATACTATATAGTATTTACTCTGAATATTATCCATATCCATTCAACACTTTCCAATTCCCCAGTCCTTATATGCTTCCCACGCCCTCCAAGGCAAACCACGAAAAGACTAAATGTTCTTAATTGGGGGGAAAAAAAACACCAAAAAACTTAATATTATGTTCTTATTGCTTCTTTTAAAGTACTGAGCTATAGCCATTTTGCTTTATTTCTTTTCAAGTCATTTGTATTTGAGTGGCTAACACATGACACTTACAACATAAAAAGACTTAAGATACCAGGTTTGAATAATCCTTACGTGGCTCTGTGCAAAGCAGATGTTCTATTATGCTTTCCAGATGCTAGCTGTAAACATAATTAATTAAAGACAGGGCTTACATATCACTTTAGAACATTTCAGTACATAGTTAAACTATGTTAGAGAAAAGAGAAAATGAGTGAAAGCCAGGACTACTTAACTGCAAAGAGAATTGCCAAGAAAGATTAAGTTCACATATGTTATGCCAACAATGGGCAGAACTAAAAAGCAATTGTAACCAAACTTAGAAATGCTTGTTTGGCACACTGTGACAACACTAAGATCAACTAAATACTAACTTTGTTCACAGCTTTGCTCTCTGCATGCTCTTGGTGAGGTTTTAACAGTTATTAGTTATTCCAGAAATCTTCAGGCAACCTAAAATACCACTCTACACTTTAGGAATACAGTAATCTGATAAAATTCAGATTGAGTAGTCTTTATCCAATTTTCTAGAGAAGACAAGTTTTACATTTTAAACAATACTCATTTTTTTCCTATAGTCACTTTACTCTTTCAATATATTGCCTTTCAGCCTAACAGCCTCTTTTATTGAGTGCCGCCTTGTCTTTTGTGTACTCTACAAATTATATCTCATATTTAGTTCAATTCAATGAGCTTTGAGTCCCCATTATGTTCAAAGGCCTGTAATGGGAGAGACAGATAAACCACCAGGGTTCTCTGCTCAGAGGTAGTCTTCTTTCAGATACAAGTGCAATTGTCTCTATTTGTAGATAACATAATTTTATAAGTAGAAAATCCTAAAAATTCAACAAAACACTATTAGATCTAAAATGTGAATTCAGCAATGTTGTGGGAATCAAAATTAACATAAAAGATTAGCATTTCTGCACACTAACAACAAATTTTCTGAGGGAGAAATAAAGAAACTGATCCCATTTACAAAAACAACAAAATACTTAGGAATAAATGTAAGAAAGTGAAAGATCTCTATTCTAAAAACTACAAGACATTAAAGAAATTGAATAAGGCACTAATAATGAAAAAGTATCATGTGTTCATGGATTGAAAGAATTAATATTGTTAAAATCTCAATACTACCATCTTTAGATTCAATGCACTTCCTATCAAGATACCAATGGCATATTTTACAGAAGTAGGAGAAACACTTCTAAAACTTATATGAAACCACAAATACCCTAACTAGCCAAAGAAATTCTGAGAAAGAACAAAGCAGAATGTATCACACGTCCTGATTTCAAGCTATATTGTAAAGCTGTAGTCATCAAAACAGTATGGTACTGCTATAAAAACAAACAAACAAAAAAACAGACATATAGACCATTGGAACAGAATCAAGAGCCCAGAAATAAACCCAAGTACATATGATTAACTAATATTTTTGACAAGAGAGCCAAGAATACCCAATGGAGAAAGAACAATTTCTTCAATAAATGGTGCTGGGATAATTATATATTCATATGTAAAAGAATCAAACTGAACCTATATCATACACCACTCAAAAAATTAACTTGAAATGGATTAAAGACTTAAATGTAAGACCCAAAATCTTGAAACTCCTAGAAGAAAACATAGGAATAAAACTCCTTAACATGGGTCTTGGTAATTAATTTTTGGATATAACACCTAAAGCACAAACGAAGTAAAAAGAGAACTTAAGAAATGGTAAAAATATATCCAAAATATATGAAGAACTTGATAGCAAAAACAACAAATAACCCAACTTAAAAGTGGGTAAAAGAGCTGAATAGACATTTATCCAGAGAAGATATAGAAAAAGCCAGCAGATACATGAGAAAAAATGCTCAACATTACTAGTCATTAGGCAAATGAAATTAAAACCACAATGAGCCCTGGCCGGGTGCCTCATTGGAGCATCATCCTATACAAAACAAAAAGTTACCAGCTGATTCCTGGTCAAAGCACATATTAGGTTGTGGGTTCCATCTCCAGTCAGGGCTCAAAGCAGAGGCAACCTATCAATGTTTCTCTCTTACATCAATGTTTTTTCTATTTCCCACTCCCTTTCTCACTCTGTAAAGATAAAAAAATCATATCCTCGAGTGAGGATTAAAAAATAAAAATAAAGCACAATGAGATGTCACCTAACACCTGTTAAAATGGCCATCATCAAAAAGACATCAGATAACAAATGCTGAAGTGGATGTGGAGAAATGCTTGTGGGATTGTAAATTGGTGCAACCACTCCAGAAAACAGTGTAAAAACAGAAGTACCATATCATCCAGCAATTCTACTTCTGGGAGTATATCCAAAGGAAATAAAAACACTAACTGAAAAGAATATCTGCAGCCCCATGTTCATAGCAGCATCGTTTATGACAGCTAATACATGAAAACAACGTAAGTGTCCATCGATGCATGAATGGATAAAGAAGTGGTGCTATGTGCACACATGAAATATCACTCGGCCATAAAAAGATGAGGAAATCCTACCATTTTCAACAACATGGATGGACCTTGAAAACATTATACTAAGTGAAATAAATCAGACAGAGAAAGAAAATTCTGTATGATCCCACAACAATAAGAAAAGAAGTGGCCCATGCTTGGAGCAGGTAAGCTAATGCTCAAAGACCTGGCTCCCTGAAGGCTTTTAGGGAATGGGTTATGGGAGTGGTTTATATAGGAGAAAAATCATTAATCATGGTGACTGTGGAATTAGGATCATGGCCAGGGCCGTGGTTTCTACTAATTAGCCAGTGCTAGAGTAGGGAGTCACTAGTCATTGCACCTGGTCCTAATGTCAACCATGGCATAACTTCATCTGGTTTCACAGCTTTTCTGGGCCTGGAGCTGAAACACAACTGAGGCCTAGATGTTATCTCTAATTTGACCAAGACTCTATCTCTGGGCTCAACAAAACTGAGATTTTCTTCCTAAGATTATTTGATATTGATTGGAGCCTCATTGTCCTAAGGGCTTAATGATTAAAGGAGTGGTCCTGCAAGAGAGGAGGAGGCAGGTGAGTCAGGTGCTGGATGAGGCCAATTTGAATCAAAAAGAAAGGAGAAAAGGTCACATCAAATAAATGAATTTTCCAAAAAGTTACATAAGTATTAGGGGTGTAATGTACAACGTGATGAGTATAGCTAACACTGAAATATGATACTGACTCTAATCACAAGGAGAACTTTTTTCCCCTTTTCGTCTTTCTTTTCATTGGATCAATAAGAGAAGATGGATGCTGGTGGAACCTATTGTGGTAATCGTTGCCACAGTATATGTAAATCAAGCCATCATGCTGTATACCTTAAACTTATACAATGAGGTATGTCAATCATCTCTCAATAAACCTGGATAAAAGCTACAATGAATACAAAGACCCAGTTCCTATAAACTCTTACGTTAACATTAAATTGACGTGACACATGATGCTGAATATTAAATTGTCTTCTGCAACATAAATTAGTGTGTGTTTGCTACAATGAGGTTCTTATGAATTTAACCTCACTGTAGACTGAGGCATGTTATACCGTTATTACAGTTTTCTTTTTCAAACTCCAGTTAAAACTTCGCAAAATAAACAAACAACAACAAAAGACCCCAATTTATTTCAATCAGGATTCTCTACTACGATATAACTGACATTTTTGTAGCAAGATCAAAAGTTTACAAGTGTCCAGAGTGTCTTTTAGATCAGCACAAACAACCCTGAGGGCTGGTTTAGTCCCATTTTAAGCCAAATCCTTTCAGCTAACCCATTAGTACTTACCACTAACAGGCTTTCTCTTTTCATTTGTTTATTTTACTTGTTTATTGTCTTTCTCTCTCCCCTTTTCCTAAAAGGTAAACTCTAAGGCAGCCCTATCTCTTGTGCCTACATAATACCACACACTGAGGAGAGCAATAGTCAATATTGCTGACTTAATTAACGAAAATTATAGTACTAACACCAGCAATACCATCTACCCACATGAAGACACTAAAATAAGAATGATTTCTTGTTCATAGTTATTATTTGTCCCTTCTCAATACTGTTTCCACGAACTGTACAAATTTTACAGATATTTGGCACCACTTCCTAACAGCTGTGTTATGAGTAATAAGAAAACATATATAAAGCACTTTGAATTTCTGCCATAAAGTATTATATGTAAATAAAAGGACCTGTATGATTGGCAAAATGTGCACTTTGTATTCATTTGTTTATAAATCAAATTTGGTCTCCTTAGGGTAATACACACTCTCGTGCAAATTATCATTATTAATCCTCATTAGATCCTGTAGTGGACAGTATGCCTCTAGGTTTGCAGATTAGGAACGATGCTCATATTAAGTAGCTAGAATCTGAACCGACTCTAATCCAGTATTTCATCCTAATCTTTTCGTGTTCTTTACTTTTCCATGTTAGCAGACACATCCATGCTGTGTTATTTTTCCCATCTGCACAGGGAACGTGACTTGGCAATGGGACAGGCTCATTCATATAAAGATTTACTCACTGGAGGCAGCTAAAGGATTGTTAGGCACTCAGGCTCTGGATATAGACTGTTCACAAATAAATAGCTTTGTCATTCACAGGCAGAGTGACCTTGGGCTTAATGTCTCCATGCCTCAGTTTCCTCACCTGTCAAACAAGGATAATTAACAATAAATGTTTAACCATTGTCAATAACAAAGTAGACTATTGTGGTTACTAACAATGAATGATGCATTTTCTCCATTTTTTATTTCCTTCAAAAAGCTATAATGTTTACATTTGATCCATGACTTGGAAGAGGGTTCTAGGGTGGTTAAAAGGCTGTCTAGTGGATGTAGGGAGAGCCTCTGGCTGAAGCCCTAATACCGGGGATTCAGAGGGTCCCCTCAGCAGGCCAGGGACTCTGGAGGCTCCCAGTCTTCTTTGAGGGTGAGCCTTTTGAACAGATCCTCCCCCAGCACTGCTTGGTGGCACACCCACCTGCCTTTAGTCAGTCAGGTGGTTGCCCATCTGCTTGTGGCGGCGGGGGGGGGGCGTTCACAGCTCTCATCCAGCTAGTGGCTCTCCAGGAAGGCACAGACACAGAGGTCTGTGTGGGCAGAACCCAGAGCGTGCAGATCCCAAAGGGCCTGGTTCAGGTTCTTCTCCAGGACCACTGTGGCTTCTGCTGCGTGCAGGGCTTTACCCCACTCACATTGGGGCCACTTGTGCACCTCCCGGAAGAGGCAGCTGCCGCACTGGTTTACAGAATCAAGAGACGCTAGGCGGGCGCCCTTGTACTTCTCCTTGCCAACTCAGAGAATAAATGGGCCACATCCTCCGGAGTCACCTGATTGCTGTGGAAATAGAAACTGAGAGAAAGGCAGGTGTAAGAGGCCCACAGATGGGTGGCGGCCTGCACCTGGTAGAATACTGATGAATCCAGGAGCTCATGGTTGGTCAGCTTAAAGAGCTAAGCTCAAAATACAGTATATTTTGAGGCAGGGGATGGCAAACATGATTCCAGTGGTTGCAACAGGGAAGGAATGGGAGAGGTGTGGGAAGAAGAGACATCCCAGTCTGTGCCCTCCAATCACTGTTGAAGCAAGAGACAGACCCGGGCGACCACCTGGTGGTGCTTCCATTTCTTTAGCAGGTTTTAAAACATATCACCAAAACTTCCATCCAAGTGAGATATCAGTTTTTTGTGTTTTTGAGTGAAGTTTTCTCCCCAGTTTTTCCTTTCAGTGTATCAGGGAAATTAATCTCCCTGCCCAGGAGCAGTGGCTTAGATGTCAAGCAAACACTCAACAGAATCACCTGGAGGGCTTGCTAAAACACAGATTGCTGGGTCCCCTGCACAGCATTATTGATTTGCATTTCTGACAAGTGTCAGGTGAGGCTGATGCTGCTGATTTTTGGGGTGGAGTGGAGAGACCACACTTTGAGAACCACTGGCAGGAAAGTAGTCAATAGCATCACACTGGTGATTGCTTATCCTGGTCATATTCTATTCTGTTCTTCCATGAGTGGTGGGAACAAGGTTGGCACACATGCCAGTAAGTTGTTTGCTGGATTGAATTAAATATTAATATTGCTTTATTTCTGTTTCAACTAACATGTAAAATAATTTTTAAAAAATTTTAAGTCATCAACTTTCACCCATTTTTAAAACTAAATTTCACATCATCTTCGTTTGAAGTTCTTGACTCTGATACTTAATGATTCACCACTTCTCAAGGGCAGACTGGATATGAACTAGGAGGGACTTGAGGCTACAATGCTACAAACATGCCTATTTCTGTACAATTTTCTTCTGAAAGTAGCAGAAATTCTCCCCCAAAGGGCATTTTTATCCCACTGTTTCTCAGGGGAATTTGATAGTTTAACTGGGAAATTAAAATCAAGAGTTTGACTTCTCTGATATGACTCCAAACTTTAGAAGGTTTACTTATCTTTCCTTATCTGACAACTCCTTCTATTTTGCTCCCTTGAACTCTAAATAAATCCTTTCATTAACATTTCTAAATTATATTCAGACTTTTCACAGATACAGAGAAAATTTTCATTCTCTTTTGCAGTGAGTCTTTTTAAAAAACAATTTAGGCCACATTAAATCAAAGATGATCAAGTTAATAATACTTCACAAATTTCAGATCCTGAATAATTTAAAGGAAATCAGAACTTTGTGAGGAAAAATTTGTTAATATTGTAACATGAATCCAGAAGCCAAAAATGATAGTAAGTGCACAGGATTTTATAGAGTTACAGAAGCTTACTTGAAGGAATTTTTCGAGAACTATGTGAAGAGCCTGGATAAGTTTAATTCTATTAGGCACTCTTTGACTGCCCCCTACTGGCTAAATTTCAGAGTGCTAATCAGAGTACAGTACTTGGTCTTAAGATTTTAATTTTACCAAATACATTTGCCATGAGATTTTTATAGGTTCTCAGATTTTATGGAATGCTTGTGTGATCCTTATTTTCTATATATCTATACAATCAAAAGTGATTTCTTTCATTAATCTTTAATCCTTGCTGGTACATATCATGATTTTCCATTTGTGTTAGTCATTTTGTCTAAGGGGTTTTCCATAATGATAATAAAAGCATTGCATTGAAGGATGACCATAAATAAGGAATTCAGTGTATAGCATCTTCAGTGAGAGAGATTTCTCATAATTTAGTGAAAGATGTAATTTGATAAATGCAGGGGCTGTTACCAGGGCTGTAAATTTTAGGTTTTTTTTAACCAATGCTTTGCATGTTATTTTATTATTTCACATTTCAGTGTAGCTACACTTATTGATAGCAACCTAATATAGACTTAGGGAAATTTTTATTGGAAACTGATAAAGTTGCTTTCTTAAGGTTTCAAGGAATATCAGTAAGATGACAAGTCTTCTTACATTCAAGGGGTAGTGTGAGAGTTAAGCTTAGATGATTAATATGGATTTAATTTTTAAAGGCCTTAAGTGAAGAACTGTAATCCTGGTATCTTAGCCTGTGAACTGAGATTATGGATGGGACTATTTAGATATAAATAATGTCTCATCAGCCACACCAATTTGGCTCTGCTGTTTACTTGTCACAAGAGCTAATGTAGAAGGACTGATGTCCCAACAGCACTTGATGGCCAGTAGGGATATCTGTTCCTTCAGTGGCCCCTCAAGGAAGTGAGATCCTATTACATGAAGGAGGGGTGAAAAATATCTCTACTTTTCATCAAGAAAGGGAATTATAGGACAAAGTGCAGTCCTATACATTGTAGGACAAAGTCTTTCTGCAGAATAAAAATCCATAATTATACAAAAGATAGAATTTTCACTATAAATTTGAGGGTCTAAAACAGGGGTGGGCAAACTTTTTGACTCGAGGGCCACAATGGGTTCTTAAACTGGACCGGAGGGCCGGAACAAAAGCATGGATGGAGTGTTTGTGTGAACTAATATAAATTCAAAGTAAACATCATTACATAAAAGGGTACAGTCTTTTTTTTTTTTTTTAGTTTTATTCATTTCAAACGGGCCGGATCCGGCCCGTGGGCCGTAGTTTGCCCACGGCTGGTCTAAAATAATATCACATAACTTTGTTTTCTCTGAATCTAAATAAATCTTGAGATTGAACCCACAACACATTGAGTTATCAAGACATTCAGTTTTAAGGGAAACCAAACAACCCCATTTACCATTGCAATAAAAAAATTTAGATACTTAGGAACAAACCTAAGGAGGTAAAAGACCTGTACTCAGAAAACTGCAGGACATTGAAAAAAGAGATAGAGGAAAACATACATAAGTGGAAGAATATACTGTGTTCATGGATTAATAGAATCAACATCATTAAAATAGCCATACTACCCAAAGCAATCTATTGATTCAATATTATTCCTATCAAAACCTATTTCACAGACCTAGAACAAGTATTCCAAAAATTTATCTGGAATCAAAAAAGACCCTGAATAGCCACAACAATCTTGAGAAAGAAGAACAAAGTTGGAGGGATCAAAATGCCAGATATCAAGCTCTATTACAAAGCCACTGTACTCAAAACAGCCTGGTACTGGCACAAGAACAGGTATATAAACTAATGAAACAGAACAGAGAACCCAGAAATTGACCCCAGATGATATGCTCAACTAATATTTGACAAAGGAGGCAAGAACATACAATGGAGTCAAGACAGTCTCTTTAATAAATGGTGTTTGGAAAATTGGACAGTTACATGCAAAAAAAAATAAAATAGAGCACCAACTTACACCAAAACACAAAAATAAACTCAAAATGGATAAAAGGCTTACATATGTAAGATGTGAAACCTAGAAGAAGCCATTGGCAGCAAAATCGCAGACATCTCTCATAGCAATATCTTTATAGATACACCTCCTAGGACAATGGAAACTAAGGAGAAAATAAACAAATGGGACTACATCAAAATAAAAAGCTTCTGCACAGCAAAAGAAACCATCAACAAAATAACAAGAGAGCCCACTACATAGGAGAACATATTTGCCAATGATACATCTGATAAGGGGTTAACTTTAAAAATTTATAGGGAACTCATACCACTTAAAAGGAAGACAAACAACACAATTAAAAAATTGGCAAAGGACCTAAACAGACACTTCTCCAAAATAGACATACAAAGGCCAAGAGACATATGAAAAAATGCTCAAAGTCACTAATCATCTGAGAGATGCAAATCAAAACGACAATGAGATACCACCTCACATCTGTTGGAATGGCTATCATCAACAAATCAACAAATGAGAAATACTGGCAAGGATGTGGAGAAAAGGGAACCCTCATACACTGCTAGTGGGTATGCAGACTGGTGCATCCTTTGAGGAAAATAGTTTGGAGTTTCTTTAAAAAATTAAAAATGGAACTCCCATTTGACCCAGTGATTCCACTTCTAGGAATATATCCCAAGAATTCAGAAACACCCATCAAAAAGATTATATGCACCCCTATGTTCATAGCAGCACAATTTACAATAGCTAATATTTTGTAAACAGCCTAAGTGCCCATCAGCAGATGAATGGATTAAAAAGCTGTGGTACATCTATACAATGGAATACTATGCAGCTGTAAAAAAGAAAGAACTCTTACCATTTGCAACAGAATGGATGGAACTAGAGAGCATTATGCTAAGCAAAGTAAGCCAGTCAGAGAAAGATAAATATCAGATGATCTCACTCTTCAGTCCTGTTCAGGAGAGACTCACACCACTTCAGCAGCACTTGCCAGTGGTGAGCCCTGAGTCTGGTGCCCTCCTGAGGGGAGTGGTCTGTGAGATCAGGCCGAAACCAACTCTGACATCTCCCAAGGGGTTCCGGATTGTGAGAGGGCACAGACCAGGCCGAGGGACCCCTCTGGTGCACCATTGGGGCTAGGGAGGGACCATGGAAGGGCTACAGGGCGTGTCCGGCCCATCTTGCTCAGTCCCAATCGGCCAGACCCCAGGAGGAAGCTAACCTACCAGTCAGAGCATCTGCCCCCTGGTGGTCAGTGCACATCATAGCAACTGGTCAACTGTCTGCCCCCTGGTGGTAAGTGCACGTCATAGCGAGTGGTTGAGCGGCCTTAGCATATCATTAGCATATTATGCTTTGATTGGTTGAACAGTCAACCGGTCACTGGACAACCAGACACTTAGCATATTAGGCTTTTATTATATAGGATACTACATCTTCTTTATCCATTTATCTATTCATGGACATTTAGGTTGTTCCATATCTTGGCTGTGGAATGCTGCAATGAACATAAGGGTACATATATCACTTCAAATTAGTGTTTTTGTTTTCTTCAGATAAGTACCAGAAGTCAGAATTTCTGGATCATATGGCAGTTGTGTGTGTGTGTGTGTTTGTTTTTTAATTTTTTAGAAACTGCCAACGTGGCTGCACTAATTTACAATCCCATGAACAGTGCATCAGGATTCCCTTTTCTCCACATTCTTGCCAATATTTGCTTGTTGATTTATTGTTGATAGCCATTCTGACAGGTGTGAGGTGATATCTCATTGAGAGGGCAGAGCAGAAGATACACCCCAAACAGCATTTGGCCAGCTGCCTTCTACAGACATTTCATCTCTGCATTCAGGTGTGTTTTGTCTATCCTAAGTGATGAAAGGAGAGCAGACAACAGCCCCAGAATTATGTGCCGTGCTGGCTAAAAGTCAGTGACTGAGGTCATTGCTGATAAAATCCGAGTAAAACCAAGAAACAGAGGATTGAAATTTTAAAAATTGAAAACATAGATATGACTACTAAACAATAAAAGCAAAAACTAATTTCCTGAAAAAAATAATAGATAATAGATTGACAAATATAGTCAAGAAAAAAAAGGGAGGGAGAGAAGAAAAACACAAAGGAAGATTAGGAACAAAAAGGAGTCATACTTAGAGATATGAATGAGACATTTAGAAATCATGATTCAGTCATCAACAAATACTTTTTGAGCATCTTCTTTATGCCAAGACCCATGTACTAGGGGCAGAACAGAAAATGTGACTGAGCCCAAGCACTTGTGGATCCTACATTCAAGAGAGAGGAGTAAGACAAACCAAAAAAAGAGTTAATTTTTGCTAGCAATAGTGCATATAGATGGTAAGATAGACTGAGTTAATGAGAGGGCCTCCTGGCTGCTATAGTTAGGATGGGCAGTGAAGGCTTTTCTGAGGACGTGACATTTGAATTGGACCTGGCTAATAGGAAGAGTCACATACAGCTACCTGCAGGAGGGAAAAGAAAGACAAAGGACAAAGTGTCTAAGCTTGGAACAGAACTTGTGTGTTTAAGGGACAAAGGAGGCTAGTGTGTCTAGAGCAGTGGTTCTCAACTTTCCTAATACCGCAACCCTTTAATACAGTTCCTCATGTTGTGGTGACCCCCAACCATAAAATTATCTTTGTTGCTACTTCATAATTGTAATTTTGCTACTGTTATGAATCATAATGTAAATATCTGATATTCTATATGTGTTTTCTGATGGTCGCGACCCACAGGTTGAGAACCGCTGGTCTAGAACATGTGAACAAGAGGGAGGGTAGAGGCAAGTGACATTGGAGAGGAAGCAGTTGGCTATATCAGGTAGGGCTTTCTAGGCCAAAGTAAGGAGTCTGAATGTCACTGTAGACTTAGTAGAAAGTCACTGGTATTATATGATTTGATTTACTCTTTAGAGAGACCCTTCAGATTGTTCTCTGGAGGTCAGCCTGGGGAGGCACAAGAGAGGGACTAAGATGCTCTCTATGGAGCAGTAGTTCTTCCAAGAGAGGGTAGAGACTACTTTAGGGCAGTATTAGTGAACACAGAGAATATATACAGCCTCAGAGCAATTGGAGAACTAGATAAGGTGGATAATACAGGATAATGCAGCTTCATGAGTAGTGACATATCCAGCCTTAAGTAAATGGTATTAGGGGACTGCAAAGGCAAGCAAACGATATTGTTTCAATACAAACAAGTGCATTGTCTATCCTAAGTGGTAAAAGGAGAGCAGACAACAGCCCTACCTGACAATAAGGAACACAGAAAGCTGGTTGCTAGACTTTAGCAGAGCGAGATGGGGAGTGAGCACTATGAAGAATCTTTACTTGCACTGATTGTACATTAAATAAATATGTAAATACCTCTTCTCTATCCACTATTCTAATCTTCATTGATAAATTACTATACCTTATATAGGTCCATTAATTTTATAGCAAACTTTAGATCACATTTTTCGTCGTTAGACAGGGACCCCACAAAAATTGATTTCGTCATGGTCCTGCAAACTTAGGGGCAGCTCTTAATTTGATTTTGATTTTTTAACCAACAAATAAAAAGGGCCTTCACTTTTCCTACTCACCTAAGGAATTATAATTTGTCTTCTAACTCCTCTCCAGTGCATCACCAGAGAAAGCACAGAGAAAGAAAAGGAGGCTAAGATAACAGACAGACTCACATACACACTCCTTAAGTACTGGATCTACAGCTTGAACCTGAGAAAAAACTGAGAAACTATGGAATTCTATTAGGATGAAGTTAAAGGAGATTGCTACCTTGTTGGAGAAAATGTTAGCAATTACTGAAAAATTAAATCTCATAATTATACCTAAATTCTAGCATCTGCAATCTCAGAGAAGATTCCTTGAAATTGCAAATTCCTTTTTTGTTTATTTAGTTCACAGACTATCTGATTTTATGAATAGCTAACATCAGTTTAGATGATGTATCCAAATTAAATGTAAAGTATGTTTTGGACCTCCAAAGATAATTCACTATTAGAACCCACAACAAATATTAAATAAAACAGATGGGTAGGCTAGTGGGACACATGAGAACTAAAAACATCTGTTTGACAGACTAAAACTCTGGAAAACAACTGAAGCTATAAAGCAATTATGAAATATATGATTAATCATTGCTAAGATTTATTTCTCACTTATAATTGGCATAACTAAGGAAATGCTGAAGACCGTTGCACTTAGTGGCTTATAAGCATGAATCTTTAAAAGAGTTTGATACCAGTATTCCTTATAACTTATGACATCATCTTTTAATGTGTAAAATGCAGGTGACTTAGAATAAAATGTCAATTATAATAGCATTTCATATATCCATTCTGTTGCATCTATAGGTGCACTTACAAGAAATAATTTAGAAAAGCCACTAAAATAAAAATAGGTTTTTTTGTAGGAAAGTGTCAAAAAAAATTTAAGTATATTTTACTGAGTTCAGAGGGGAAGAAAGAGGGAGAGGGAGATAGAAACATCAATGATAAGAGAAAAGCATTGATCAACTGCCTCCTGTTGATGGAGTCTGCAACCAGGGCATGTGCCCTTGACCAGAATTGAACCCGGGACTCTTCTATCCACAGGCTGACGCTCTATCCAATAAGCCAAACCAAGTAGGACGGAAAGTGTCAAAATTTTGATTATTTTGTGACATGTTTATCAACCTAGATTAAAAATATGATTTTATTATTCAAATCTAGGGCTGAGAAGAAGTGAGTCTAACTAAAGGCAGACTGTAAATCCTATCTATCATCTATCTATCTACCCATCCAATCATCCATCCATCCATCCACCCATCCACCCATCCATCCATCCACCCACCTATCTATCTATCTCCATTAAAAATTCAGCTATTCTTATTTCTTGTAATTTATTATATGCTCTCTGCATCCTATAACAAATCTGTAAACTTTCTGATAGCTAACGAACTTTTAACTCTCCTTTTTTAGTAGTCAGTGGTGCTAAGGAAAACTTGATTAATTTCTTATTTCATTTGACACTCATTAACATGAGCCAAGCCCTGTAGTAGTTGTGGTGGATGAGATGATTTCATAGAGCTTACATTCTGAGAATAGACACCACACAAGTACTTATAAAAAGCCCCATAAGTCTGATAGCTAGAAAACATACTTAGAAATTTCACTCCCAGGATCAAATCCTGGCACTTTAAAGGCAAAGAGCTTTGTAATTAAGTATGAGTATTAACCATGTTTCCTAGAGTTGTTACAGAGATTAAGTGAACTGTACTTACAAGAGTGTCTGCTACATGATCAGATTCAATGTGTGGGCTATTATTAACATGTATTATAACTGCTATTAGAAGAGAAATATAGGATGCAATATAATTTTAATATCAGTCCACATAAAGTATAAAAAAATACAACTTAAAAAACAACATTCTAGCCCTAAGGGTCTCTGGTTCAATTGCTGGTCAAGGTCATGTACCTGGGTTGCAGAGTCAATCTTCCACCCCAGTCAGGGTGTGTGCAGGAAGCAACCAATCAATGTACGTATCTAGCTCACATAGGTGTTTCTCTTTCTCTTTCTCACCCCTTCCTTCTTCCCTCCCTTTCACTCTCTCTAAAAATCAATGGAAAAAATATCCTCGAGTGAGGATTAACAAAAGTAAATAAATAAATAACATTCTATATGATATTCTAGAGTAAAAATTGAATGTGTCAGTACTACCTTCATCTAAACTGCTTATACTTCATTCATTCATTTGTCCATTCATTCAGTACTTATTGAGGGTCTGCCATGTGACTGGCCTGTGATAGACAGGGGTACAGGGTTACAGAAGGCCATGCGTTCATGAGCTTAAAGTCTACCTTGGGGAATAACCAGAGGCAACTCACTGCCTCAGAGATCTAGTGGGCACTTCACTGTAAGTGGTAAATCTGAGGAGAACTCATAAATTTTATGAATAAATAAAACTTAAGAAGTTTTTCAGGATGTATGAATCCTTCTCAAATTCACATGTCCCTTAGAACTGGTCAGATTGCTTACTTTAAAATGCAATCTCTTACCTCACTCTTACTACTTATGAGCTCACTATTAAATTTTTATAAGATTTTTAAATCTTGAAAGCTAGGTACTATAGAAGTACATTAAAAATTCATAAATCTTGCACAAAATATCAGACAGCTTACTTACCATTGTACAGAGCTAACACCATTTTAGGATGGCCAAGTTCCAACTTCTTGTTCAGTAAAGAATATCAGTGTATAAACTATGGAATTAAGAAAGGCAGTATAATGTAGTTGCAAGAGTCCTGGTCTTAGGTTTTGAAGGCCTTATTTCTTTCACTCATTTAAACAAATATTCCTTAAATACTTACACGGTAGCTCTCTCTGCTGCTTTAGCCTGTTCAGTATCCTTTTGCCTCCCAGGGAACCTTACCCTTATTTTCCCTTAGGAAATGGAGATCAGCTGACCCCACCCCCAGCTTCAATGTAGTCATGTAACTCAGGCCAGCCAAATAAGGATTTCCCAGCTCAGTGGCCACAGTGATTGGCTCAGAGACACGGTGTAAAACATGGCAGTCCCGTGCTTTATAGCTGTTGCGAAAGAGGTGCTTTCTTTTCCCTTGAGTTGCCAATCTGTGGCATGTGTGCCTGAGGTTTCCCACTAGGCCTGCCCAGAGCCTGCCTGACAACAAAACCAACCAACCAAACGAGCCAGAGGAGGAGCTTGACTGTAAAGTAAAAGAGAGGTACAAACTCAGGGGCAGAAGTATACTCTACTTCCCATAAGTAAATCTAATTTCTCTTAATCTCTCATTTCACCTGGTGGCAAAACAGTGAATATGAGAACTCGGTGTCTATCTGTTAACTCAGGGCCTGTCCTCTTGAGGTTGACTCCAAGTGGCACAGTATGGAGCATGAGGGTCCACCCACTACCTAATCTCCCTGTGGCTGGTGGCCTCTGAGAAGTCCACACTTCACTGGATCCCTGCTCTGTCTTTCCCTGCCCTCCTCTCAACCATGTAGTCGCCCAGATTGTCCAACTCTCTCAACAACCCCTAATAAACTACATTTTTACCTGACACACCAAACAACCTTTCTCATTCTGTTATTTACACACTATGATGTCTCAGAGACCCTCCTGGGGTTTAGATGGGCATAATGTCATAGGTATCCTTTCTTCTTCAGCCCCACACCCCCAAATGTGGAGTTTTCCAACATCTCGCCGCTCCAGGACTCACTCAGGGCCAGGGTGCAGCCACCTTTCTTGGGATTTAATGAGTATCTATACTCGTTTGTCTCCTCTCTAACTACCCCTCTCTTTTGAAACCTGGGATGGGAAAATTTACTTTTATGTTATAATCTGTTCTCAGATCTATTTCTTTATATAAACCCGTGTCTTTTGAAATGAAAAATCTTATCTCTGGTGAGAGTTTCTAAAGCCTACTTTGAACGTTGAAACTTAATAATCTCCTCTCTAGGTCTCTGAATGCTATCTCCTAGGTAGTGAGTCAAAGCTACCTCTTTGTATGCCTGAAATCAAGAAAGAGAAGGAAAAACACAATAAGTTATCTGAGATTTGCTTTAAATCATTCCAGGAAGTGATCAGACTGGCATGGGCAGAGAGGGGAAGCATAGATAAAACAAGATTCGCCATACGTGGGTAATTGCTGAAGCTGGTGGTAGCCCAGGAGGGTTTTGACTTTTGGAACACTTTGATATTGTAAAGTTTTCCTTATATTAAAATAAAAGAAACCTTCAAGAGGAGAATAGGACTCTTTGGAAACTATAATCTAGGAAGGTTAAGGAAAATTTTCTTCTGAAAGGTTCTGGACCTACCTCAATAACTTTTGCTGCTTGTTCTTTTGTTTCTTTTTTTAAAATATATATACTTCTACTGATTTCAGAGAGGAAGAGAGGGAGATAGAAATATCAATGATGAGAAGGAATCATTGATTGGCTGCCTGCTGCATTCCCCCAACTGGGGATCAAGCCCACAACAAAGGCATATACCCTAAACAGGAATTGAACCATGACCTCCTGCTTCATAGGTCAACGCTTAACCACTGAGCCATGCCAGTGGGCACTTGTTCTTTTGTTTCAAATTCCACAAAGGCAAATCCCTTTGGATCTCCAGTAGTCTTATAATGTAATATCCTATATAATAAAAGCCTAATATGCTAAGTGTCTGGTCATCCATTGAACCAATCAAAGCCTAATATGCTAATGATATGCTAAGGCTGCTCAACTGCTCACTATGACGTGCACTGACCACTAGGGGGCAGATGCTCCAACTGGTAGTTTAGCTTGTTGCTGGGATCTGGCCAACTGGGACTGAGCGAGATGGGCCGGACACGCCCTGGAGCCCTTCCACGGTCCCTCCCCAGCTGGCCAACCTCCCGAGTCCCTCCCTGCCCCTGATTGTGCACCGGTGGGGTCCCTAGGCCTGGCCTGTGCCCTCTTGCAATCCGGGACCCCCTGGGAGGATGTCAGAGAGCCGCTTTTGGCCCAATCCTACAGGCCAGACTAAGGGACCCCACTGGTACACGAATTCATGCACCGGGCCTCTAGTACTTATATAAACAACATTGCCACATTACCCAAATTCTCATTCAGCCCAGCTGGGATCAACAGTTTGGGGAAGTAACTCCTATAATAAATTAGAATCAACATTAAATATGTAAGGATTCTTACTCAGGTCAATAAATTTTTATTTTAATAGTAAAAAAATAATATAAAAGAAAATGAAAAAAAATATCAGCTAATATCTAAATATTCCTCTGAGTAAATTTGAGGAGATAATTGGCTTTATTAAGTGATTCATGAATTGGGCAGCATCCCATCTAGCAACTAGAAGGACACTCTGAGGGGTTGTACAAAATGGAAGGTGTTTATAGAAAGAAGGGTGGGGCAAGGGAGCTATTAGCAAAATAAAATAAATTATTTTAGGTCAGGACATCTCGTATTTTAAGGGGAAGGGATTGCCTCTTCATGCAGACTGCCTCTTCTTTCTGGGGAAGGGCAAAGGCCCACATGACAGATAACCTCCCTGGTGTTGAGCAGAAAATTCCAAACTGGTTGATTAAGATTATATTTCTAAGAGCGTTTGGAACTGCAATTAAATCAGGTATTAGGTTTAGGTTTGGTATCTTGGGCTTTAGCACAAGTGATGCCATTTGGGGCCTACGGTTTTCCCTTTAACATTCTATTATGTAATGATGTTCAGGATTTAGGTAATAGATAATTATTAAAGAAAATCAAGCTGAAAAATAACTTGATCATATTTTTAATTCAAAAGGTTATTCTGGCTGTTGTATGGTGGAGAGTGCCTCTAAGCAGAAAAACTGGAGGAGACTAGTGCCTTGAAGTAGAGAAATTGAGTCAGGAGATGGTAGAGCTGAGGGAAGGGTCCAGGCAAAGACAGTGTGACTTCTTGCATGGGAAAGATAATGGGAAAGGCAGCCCCACTGTTCCTGCCGGGTTCTTGCTTGGGTTACAGGGAGAAGGGCCATCTATCAAATGGGGCGTTCAGAAGCACAATAAAGACTGAGGAGCAAGATGTTTGGCTCAAGCCCTAACTGGTTTGGCTCATTGGATAGAGCATTGGCCTGCGGACTCAAGGGTCCCAGGTTCGATTCTGGTCAAGGGCATATACCTTGGTTGCAGGCACATCCCCAGTGGGGAGTGTGCAGGAGGCAGCTGATCGATGTTTCTCTCTCATCGATGTTTCTAACTCTCTATCCCTCTCCCTTCCTCTCTGTAAAAAATCAATAAAATATTTTTTTTAAAAAAAGATGTTTGGCTCAAGCCTTAATTTTGCTATGAATTTTTTAAAATATTTTTTATTGATTTCAGAGAGGAAAGGAGAGGGAGAGAGAGATAGAAACATCAATGATGAGAGAGAATCATTGATCGGCTGCCTCCTGCATGTCCCCAACTGGGGATCAAGCCTGCAACCTGGGCATGTACCCTTGACCGGAATTGAACCCGGGACCCTCAGTCCGCAGGCTGACACTCTAGCCACTGAGCCAAACCGGCCAGGGATGCTATGAAATTTTTGAGGGCCCTTAGGAGAGTCAGAAAATTCTGTGTTTAGGTTTTGTACATCTAAAATTGTGAAAATTATACAAAATAATTTGAAATACTTTAAACTATCAAACATTATTGTATACAATTGTTCTTTCCCAAAAATGTATGATATGTTATATGAACCCAGTAAATAACCAATGATGAAATGAAGACTAATTAACAGTCTTGGTCTCTAACCCTCTTCTTGTACACATAAGGAGATCCTAGTAACACACTTGAATGGGAACATTTGGAGAGAAAACAGTTCCAAATGCAATCAGTAGAAATATTTGACTTAGTTCATTAAAGATAGTATATGGATTTATTTTAGTAACGTGTTAACTTCAAACAGCTAGGAACAAGGTGACTGCTAAAAATTTGAATGGACATATGGCGATTCATTTCAGCCTAATAAGACAGAAAATAAAAAGCCTTCCCTCAAGATATACAGTATTCATACAGACACATGCACAGAAAACACTCATCCATCTCCTTGCAAAGGAATAGGCAGAAACTACGAAAATAATTTCCAAGCTAGGAAGCATTTAATGTCTAATATTGAAAGCTGATTTTAACACCTGCTTTTTAAAAAAAAAAGTTTAAAAATTGATTTGAGAGAGAGAGGAATGGAGAGAGAGAGAGAAACATTGATATGAGGGTGAAACATTGATAGTTCCTTCAACCAACTGAACTACACTGGCCAGGGCTATTTTTTTTTTTTTTTAATTTTCACTTCAGGGTTAAAAATTATCATCTTTAAATCATTATATTTCCTCCTGATAATTTTTTAGGTATCAGTCTTCAAAGCTTTTCTTAATCAAGAGGCCTGTGGCCCAACTTGTACAAGTGCTATTATAAGAATTATCCTCCCTTTAAGAAAATCATGGCTGGGGGAGAACCAAGATGGCGGCATAGGTTAACGCCGGAGTTTGCTGCTTAGAACAACTACTTCAAAAGTGAAACCAAAAAACGGAAGGGACATCACCAGAACCACAGGAACGCTGGCTGAGTGGAAGTCCTACAACTAGGAGGAAAGAGAAACGCATGCGGACACTCAGAGGAGGCGCAGTGCTGAAGTCAAATTCTGAGGTGCGGAGTGCGCGGAGCGGGCTGGCGGTGGAGGGCGCGGTTGTTGTTTTCAATCGGGAGGGAGTCGCAGACTCTGAGCTCCAGATCCGGGCGAGTCTCTAGGGACCCAGACTCAAACGGGAGAAGCGGGACTGTCTGGCTTCGGTCAGAGCGAGGGCAGCTTTCTCTCCGAGCTTTGCAGCGGGTGCTGGGACTCAGAGAGGCAGAGCCCCTTGGGACAGGACTGAGAGCCGCCATAACTGCTCTCTCCAGCCCACCCTGTTGATCCTGTGCGACCCGCCCCGCCCAAGCCCTGCACAGAGGCATTTGCCAGATAGCCTCAGGCAAAGGCTAGATTAGCACCTCCCTAGAGGACAGAAGTTCTCTCACTGCTGACACAGCTGATTCTCATAGCCACTTGGCCTGGAGGTCAAACCCTCCCTGGAATTAGCTACAACAATCAAGATTTATCTATAAGACTTCGAACAAAGACCACTAGGGGGTGCACCAAGGAAGCATAACAAAATGCGGAGACAAAGAAACAGGACAAAATTGTCAATGGAAGAAATAGAGTTCAGAACCACACTTTTAAGGTCTCTCAAGAACTGTTTAGAAGCTGCCGATAAACTTAATGAGATCTACACAAAAACTAATAAGACCCTCAATCTTATATTGGGGAACCAACTAGAAATTAAGCACACACGGACTGAAATAACGAATATTATACAGACGCCCGACAGCAGACCAGAGGAGCGCAAGAATCAAGTCAATGATTTGAAATGCGAGGAAGCAAAAAACACCCAACCAGAAAAGCAAAATGAAAAAAGAATCCAAAAATGCGAGGATAGTGTAAGGAGCCTCTGGGACAGCTTCAAGCGTACCAACATCAGAATTATAGGGGTGCCAGAAGATGAGAGAGAGCAAGATATTGAAAACCTATTTGAAGAAATAATGACAGAAAACTTCCCCCACCTGGTGAAAGAAATGGACTTACAGGTCCAAGAAACGCAGAGAACCCCAAACAAAAGGAATCCAAAGAGGACCACACCAAGACACATCATCATTAAAATGCCAAGAGCAAAAGATAAAGAGAGAATCTTAAAAACAGCAAGAGAAAGAAACTCAGTTACCTACAAGGGAATACCCATACGACTGTCAGCTGATTTCTCAACAGAAACTTTGCAGGCCAGAAGGGAATGGCAAGAAATATTCAAAGTGATGAATACCAAGAACCTACAACCAAGATTACTTTATCCAGCAAAGCTATCATTCAGAACGGAAGGTCAGATAAAGAGCTTCACAGATAAGGAAAAGCTAAAGGAATTCATCACCACCAAACCAGGATTATATGAAATGCTGAAAGGTATCCTTTAAGAAGAGGAAGAGGAAGAAAAAGGTAAAGATACAAATTATGAACAACAAATATGCATCTATCAACAAGTGAATCTAAGAATCAAGTGAATAAATAATCTGATGAACAGAATGAACTGTTGATTATAATAGAATCAGGGACATAGAAAGGGAATGGACTGACTATTCTTGGGGGGGAAAGGGGTGTGGGAGATGTGGGAAAAGACTGGACAAAAATCGTGCACCTATGGATGAGGACAGTGGGTGGGGAGTGAGGGCGGAGGGTGGGGCGGGAACTGGGAGGAGGAAAGTTATGGGGGGGGAAAAAAAGGAACAAATGTAATAATCTGAACAATAAAGATTTAATTAAAAAAAAAAAAGAAAATCATGGCTATTTTTCATAAAGAAACATTGATAATTTATTCTTAGAATTACAAAGCATTTTCTGGCACTACAAAGATGGGAGACTCATTTTGTTATACTCTGATATGCTTACATTGATTTAAATTCCCAGCGTTCTGTTTAAGTCTGACCTCTGTCCAATGCAGCTTTTATTTTTCTCATCTAAGGGGTTCCTGCAGGCATCTGGAATGCCACTACTGAGAGAGCATGTCAGCAACATTTCTTAGCAAAACACTGCCAGGAATACAGAAAATAAACATCTCTGAAAACTAGCTGAGTTGAAATGCTTCCAGATTCAACTTTGAAGAGCTAAACTCCCTTAAAGCCTGATAGATATTATAAAAATCAGGTCTTTAATTGTAGTTCAGCTTGCAGATGGCAACATGACTTAGAACCATTGAGAACTCAAAAGCAAGTTTGCCCTGGCTGGTGGCTTGGTTGGTTAGAGCATCATCCTGATGCACCAGGGTTTTGGGTTCCATCCCCCATCAGGGCACACAGGAGAATCAACCAGTGAGTGCATGAATGGGGGTGGGGGGGAACAGATCCCTCTCTCTCTCTCTCTCTCTCTCTCTCTCTCTCTCTCCCTCTCCCTCTCCCTCTCTCTCTCTCTCTCTCTCTCATCAATTTAAAAAGAAGCCAATTAAAACGCAAGTTTGATAGCAGCCCTATTGATCCTTAGATAGGACAGTCTCCTGCTGACTTGGGGGTGGGGAAGAGGGAAAAGGCTGAGAACTCAGTACTGAGGAGCTCTCAGGGGGATGAATGTCTAAATTTGGGTTGGCAATGGCTGATAAAGAGCTCAGCGCCTAATTAAAGCAGCTTTGCAAACAGCTCTCAAGGCAAAATAAATGCCTCCATTTGGAATCACAGATCACTCTCTGGGGAGTCATCATTAGTCAAAAATTAGAACTTAGCCCTTTGGAAAATCTTCACCCTGAAAGATGGTAACCCAAAGGGTGATGAAAATCACAAGTTCTATATTGGAGTCCTGGAACAAGGTCACATTTGTCTTATCTGCCCAAGCATATCTTGCTCAACTATCAGGCTAGGGATAAATAAAGCCTGGAAAATGCTCAGGCTCTAGGGAGAAAGTAATCGGGCTTTCGGTGGATAAGAGTAGTTCACCCATGAAAACAAGCTTTCTGAGCAATAACAGTACCCATCAACACGGGCCTCTCTGAAGGTGCTTCCAAGGCCCTTGGAGCCAACAGGGAGAACGTTCTGTGCCTCCCTAAAGGACTGTGAGTGTGAGTTTTTAACCACCACTTGGGAGTGTAAGAAATACCTCAGTACTTTACTGTAAATCATGTTCAGACATCCAGCTCTAAGATTCCATGCAGCTTGAATGGCAGGGAATTAATACTCCATCTTTATTTACTCTCTCACTGGTTTACCTGCCTCCAAGTGATGCAACAGTCCTGAGTTCCTCTTGCAGAGTGAGGAATCCAGAAGGGGCCACACTGGTTATAGCTGAGGTGCTCAGCTGTATCCTGCAATTCTGCGACTGCAGGGCACCCTGGGCACACGTGTGCACCTGGTGGACAAGCCTCCTTCCAGGTGTGCACTACCCTTCCCTGTCTGCAGCTTCCCTTCTGTCTGTTTCCCCCTCCCCTCAGAGACAGTCAACTCTAAACAAGCTGAGGCTTCCAGGAAAGACTGAAAGACAGGTGGTCTTCCAGAACCCCTCCCGCCCTTGTGGGCACCCTGAGGATAGGAAGCACAGTGGTCCCCATTACCTTTCCCAGAAAAGAAAGAGACCTCTTTTTCTTTGAACTTTTTTGTTTGTTTTTAATTAAATTTTTATTGTTGAAAGTATTACATATGTCCCCCTTGGTCCCTTCTAGCCTCCCCCCCCCTCCCCGAGGCTTCTTTCACCCTATTGTCTGTGTCCATGGGTCATGCATATATGCATACAAGTTCTTTGGTTGATCTCTTCCCACCCCTCCTTCCCTCTGGGATTTGACAGTCTGTTCCGTGCTTCTAAGTCTCTGGATCTATTTTGTTCATTAGTTTATTTTGTTCATTAGATTCCACATATGAGTGAGATCATGTGATACTTGTCTTTCTCTGACTGGCTTATTTCACTTCGCATAATACTCCTCAGGTCCTCTTTCTCTTTGTATCCCTCTCTTTTTTCACATATTCATATATATACAGTTCACTTAAAAAATAAGTTAACTGTAGTATTCTTCCATTTGTTTTATTTATCAAATGAAGAAATTAAGGCTCAGAAATAGGCCATGTTCAGTTCCTCATGGGTAGCTGGGCTAAGGGCCTCCGTCACTCCTCATGCCTGGTAAGCCTCTCCATGATGCAGCTCACAGCCAGGCATCTGGCTTTTGTCAAGTGAGCAAGAGAGCAAGAGTGAGAGACTAGTGAATGGGAGCCGGTCTTTTTGTAGCTTGTCTTAATCCATTCGGGCTGCTGTAACAAAATACCAGAGATGGAGCACTTATAAATTCTGTATTGCTTACAGTTTCAGAGGCTGGAATTCCGAGATCATGGTGCCAGAATGGTCAGAGGTGAGCCTCTCCAGGTGTGAAACTTCTCATTGTATCCTCACTTGGTGGAGGGGGCAAGAGATCTTTGCAGAGCCCTTTTCATAGGGCACTAATCGCATTTTCGAGGTCTTCAGTCTCATGATTTAAACATCTCCCAGAGAACCACCTACTCATACCATCTTTTGGGGGATTAGGATTTCAACAAATGAATTTTGGGGGACACAAACACTCAAACCATACCATATTCTAATCTTGGAAGTAACATCCCATTATTTTTGCTGTATCTTATTTATTAGAAGCAAATCTTTAGGCCCAGCCCAACTGCAAGCACAAGGAAATACACAAAGATGAGAATACCGGAAGAGGATTATTGGGGGCTTCTTAGTGGCTGCCTACCAGGTGTTAATGAGTTTGCTTGCTGTCAGACTACTTGAGTTCAAATCTTAGCCTTATTCCTTGATAGCTATGTGATATTCAATAAGTTATGTAACTGCTTTGATCCTCAATTCCCTCTTCTATAAAATGGAACTATAGTGGCACCTACTGACCTCAAAGAGTCAACATGGATTAAATGAATAATAAAGAATCAAAACCTAGATTAATGCCTGGCATATGATGGGCATTCAGTGAATTTTAAATAGCATTATATTAATAATTATATCAGTTATAAAGTAGATTTTCTAGCTAATCAGGTATGCTCAGATGAGGAGGCTTTTATTTTTGGCCTATGAAAATAATGTAACATAAATGAGTGGTCGCAAAGGAAGCCAAAACTATAGCCATTCTTGCAGAAATTGAAAAACTTCACCTGTGTTGGCACTGTGCATTTCTTTCAATGTAATAGAATTTCAAACAAGTAAAACATAATCTAAGGAAGTGAAGTACTTAATTACTGTATCAATTGGTCTGCTTCTTATCCTGTTTTTATAAATATATTACTGCCCAAATGAGAATATTTGCTGTCCACAGAGGAATGGAGTGGACTTCTTTAGCTAATTTTTCCCTGGTTTGGAATCAGAAGTATGTGCCCTTTCTCCTACTTCCTTCATTGCAGACCTCATCTCCCCACCACCACCACCCAGGCCCCTCCACAGGCATGCAGACAATAAGAGTCACACAGAGACATATACTCAGACTCAGCTCTTAGATATCAATATTAGTAATACTCAAAAATAACTAGAATTTCATAGAAATGCTTACCAATAAATATGTTTAGTTAATGAGATTTTACCTAAAACTCCTCCTCCTATATTTCCCAACTTGGTATATGATATCCATAATCCCTGTAGATACTGGAACTAAAACTGAGAAGCCACCCTGGTCCTCCCTCTTTCTCACTTCTTCCATCAGATCCCTCACCATTTCTTATCCAACTGACCTTTGTCACTTCTTTCCACTCCAAGTGCAGCTTGCTTTAATGCCCTCAACAGTTAGTTATCTGTTGCCACAATAATGCTGTGTAACAAACCACTCCAAAATTTAGTGGCTTAAAATAATAATCATTTATTATTTCTTATGAATCTCTTAGTTCCCCAGAGTTCTGCTGATACTGGCCAATCTTGCCTTTCTCAACAGGGCTTGCCATTCATCTACAGTCAGCTCCAGATTGGCTGAGGGCTCGATGGTCTAGATTAACCTTATCTGGATCAACTTATCTCTGCTCCATATAGTCTATCAACCTCCAGTAGCCTGGCCCAGGCTTGTTCTTATGGCAGACGCAGAGGTTTGATAGGGAGAGTAGAAGTTTTAAGTCCTTTGGAGGTCTACTCTTAAAAATGCATACCATCACTCCTGCCACATTCTATTAGCCAACGCAATTTACAAAGTTAGCCTAGACTCAAGGGGTAGGGAGCGAACTCCAACTCTTGGTGGGAGAAGCTGCAAAGTCACAGGCAAGGGACATGGAAGTGAGGTGAGGAGTTGATTCATCTACCACATACCCCTGCAGGGAGGCACCTGTGCACCTGACTCCAGTCCACAACATTCTACTTCCCTAGATAACTGGGTAGGTATGGCAATCATTTTGTTTTGTTTTGTTTTCTGGCTGGATTAATTTTTTTTTTTTTGCAGTTTTATTGAGAAATAACTGACATATATCACCATATAAGTTTGAAGGTTGGTTTACATACATTGTGAAATGATTACCGCAGTAGGTTTACTTAACATCCATCCTCTCATATAGATACAATGAAAGGAAAAATAAATGTCCCCTTGTGATGAGAACTCCTAGGATTTAGTCTTCTAACAGTTTTCCCCTATATCCGTGGTCAGCAAACTGCGGCTCGCGAGCCACATGCGGCTCTTTGGCCCCTTGAGTGTGGCTCTTCCTAAGCCTTAGGAGTACCCTAATTAAGTTAATAACAATGTACCTACCTATATAATTTAAGTTTAAAAAATCTGGCTCTCAAAAGAAATTTCAATCGTTGTACTATTGATATTTGGCTCTGTTGACTAATGAGTTTGCCAACCACTGCCCTATATCATATGACAGTGTTAACTATAGTCATCGTGTTTTACACTGCATCCCTAGTGCTTATTTATGTTAAAGCTGAAGTTTATATCTTTTGGCCACCTTCCTCCAATTCCCCGCCCCTCCCCTCCCTGATTCTGATAACCTCAAATCTTACCTCTATTTCTATGAGTTTTGTGGAATTTTTAAAAAAAGATTCCGCATGGAAGTGTGATCATACAGAATTTGTCTTTCTCTGACTTATTTCACTTAGCATAATGCCTTCAAGATCTATCCATGTTGTCACAAATGATAGGATTTCCTTATTTTTTATGGCTGAATAATGTTTCATGTATTGGGGTGTGCTTCTTGGGTTCATCACAATTTTTAATCCATTCATTCATTGATGTCCATAAGTTGTTTTTATGTCTTAGTTATTGTAAAAAAAAAATGCTGAAATAAACATAATAATGTATATGTCTTTTTAATTTAGTGTTTTGGGTTCTTTTGGATAAATACCCAGAAGTGGAATTGCTGGGTCCTTCTTTGTTTCTTTTATAGCCTTTGTTTTAAAGTCTATTTGTTCTGGTATAAGTATTGTTACCCCAGCTTTTAAAAATTTTTATTTTCATTTCAAGAAATATTTTTCCCATCTCTTTCAGTCTGTGTGTTTCTTTTGATCTGAAGTGAGTCTCTTATAGGGGTCTTGTTTTGTTATCCATTTGGCCCCCATATCAAGTAATTGTTGATAGATTTGTATTTATTGTTTTCTTCTTATTCAGATTTTTTATCTTTTCTTTTCTTCTTCTTAAAAAAAAAAAAAAAAGACCCTTTAACATTTCCTATAATACTGGTTTGGTGATGATTAATTTTTTTTTGCTTTTTCTTGTCTGGAAAGCTCTTAATCTGTTCTTTGATTCTAAATGATAACTTTGCTGGGTAGAGTAATCTTGATTGCATGTCCTTGCTTTTCATCACTGAATATTTTATACCAATCCCTTTTAGCCTGCAAAGTTTCTGTTGAGAAACCAACTGACAGTCTTATGAATGGGAGCTCCCCAGTAAGCAAATAACTGCTTTTCTCTTGCTGCTTTTAAGATTCTCTCTTTGTCTTTAACTTTTGGCATTTAATTATGATGTATCTTGGGGTGTGCTTCTTGGGTTCATCTTGTTTCGGACTCTCTGTGCTTCTTGGACTTGTATGATATATTTTTTTGTCAGATTAAGGAAGTTTTCCATCATTATTTTTTCATATAGGTTTTCAATTCCTTGCTCTCTCTTCTCCCTATAGCACACCATGATGTGAAAGTTGGTACACGTGAAGTTGTCCCAGAGGCTCCTTACACTATTCTCATTTTTTGGATTTTTTTTTTTTCTTTTTGCTCTTTTGATTGTTTTTTGCTTCCTTATCTCCCAAATCACTAATTTATTCTTCTGCTTCATCTAACCTACTGTTTATTCCTTCTAGTGTATTCTAGGTAGTTCAGATATTGTATCCTTAATTTCTGACTGGTTCATTTTTATGTTTTCCATGTCCTTTTTTATGCCGTTGAAGCTCTCACAAGTTCCTTAAGTGTCCTTATAAACATTGTTTTAAACCCTGTATTTGGTTGTTTGCTTGTCTCCATTTCATTTCATTCTTCTTCTGGAGATTTATCCTGTTCTCTTATTTGGGACGTTTTTCTTTGGATCCTCAATTTGGCTTGCTTCCCTGTTTTTGTTTCTATGTTTTAGATAATGCTGCTATGTCTCCTGGTCTTAGTAGAGTGACCTGTAGGGCTCAGTGGCACAGCCTCCCCAGTTACCTGAGCTGGGTGCTCCAGGTACTACCCCTATATGGGTTGTGGGCACCTCCTGTTATATTTGAGCCTTGATTACTATTGGCCTGTCACTAGGAGGATCTGATCCTCAGGCCGAATGGCTGTAAAGACTGGTTGCAGCCACAGCAGAGGAGCTGCTGTACAGGGGCCAACCCCATGGAGCAGGACTTATTTCAGGGGGGCTTTGGTGCCCACTGAGTTCACCCTTTGAGTGTGTCACTTAGGGAGGTGGTTGGGTTATAATCCAGTGTGGTCTGAAGCTATCCACCAGGTACACTCACTCTGGGGCCTCCAAGGAGGTGCAGGCTAAGTAGCCATTATCTGTGCCTTGCCTGGGACCACTGAGCCTGAGCTACAGAGAAATCTACATTTGGCTGCTATTTGGCTGCTACTTGTGCTGGGCTTGGAGGTACCCAGGAGAGACTAAGCTGTGAACCGAGGCCTGCTGCCTCTAGTGCCAAACCTGAGGCCACTTTGTAAGAGGTATAGGGCATGCCAAAGGCAGATCTACTTGTTTGAGAGATTTTAGAGAAGTATGAAGCATCAGATAAGACATCCATTCATATGGAAAAAACACTGGAAAAAGCTTGGGTGGGTACCCAAGTTGGGTGTGGCAGGGTCTCAGGGAATCATGAGGGACTAAAGGGACTGCTATAATGAGAATAAGAAATCTAGAGAGAGAAACATAGACATAAAGAATTAAAATGGCAATAAATAAGTACCTATCAGTAATAACCTTAAATGTAAATAGATTAAATGTTCTAATAACAAGACATAGGGTAGCTGAATGGATATGAAAACATGATCCAACTATATGCTTTCTACAAGAGACCTACCTCAGAACAAAAGACTCATAGAGGATGAGAGTGAAGGGATAGGGAAAAAATTTTCATGCACATGGAAATGAAAAAAAAAAAAAGCTGGAGTGGCAAGACTCATCTGACAAAGTAGACTTCAAAATGAATGCTATCACAAGAGACAATAAAGGTCCCTACATAATAAAAAAGTGATCAATCCACAAAGAAGATATAACCCTGGTAAATATATATGTACCCAATATAGGAGCACATAAATATATATAAAAAAGACACTTCTGGAGGACTTTAAGGAAGAGATTAACAGCAATCCAGTCGTAGTAGGGGACTTTAACACCCCACTGACTTCACTGGATAGAACTTCCAGACAAAAAAAATTAACAAGAAAACAGTGACTCTAAATGACACACTGGATCAGGTAGATTTAATTGACATTTATAGAACATCCCCCCGCCCCCCGCCCCGCCCCCAACTGCAGAATATACGTTCTTCTCAAGTGCACATGGGTCAGAACATACATAAATACTACCAGTTTGGTTTGATAGTTTTGGGGGTGTAAAGAAAACAAGTAGAAACTCCATCATTTTGCAAAGCTGAATGCCTCAAGTTTTTAGCAAAATGTACAGAAATACTATCAACTTGGGTTTGAGTAGTTTTTGCTTATATTACAATCAGCCACTAGATGGCAGGCTATGACATAAAATGGAGGTTGCAAACAGTTGAAAGTTTGACTTGGAGTGGAAGTCCAAGAAGTTCGAGTTAGTGAAAAATTAATTGTACTATTTTCATAAAGAGAAATAAGATAGCCATTCCGAATGTGTGTACATTACTTCTAATTAAAAACATTTACTGATTCATTGAATTCTTATCTAGAAGTCCTAAGGCTAAGACCTAGTTGACTACAAGGCTTGTTCCAGAGCTCCCCTCACAATAACCTGTCTCTTCCTGTCTCTGCCAGGCTCCCTCCAAGGGACTCCTTGTTTAACAGTATTTCTCAGTGCCAACCACTAGTTTGGGTCCTAGTTATGATTATCTCCTGTCACACTCTCCCATCATTCTCTTTGCCTCCCTTCAGCATCCTACACTACTTCATCCTTGCATATTTGCTTGGACTGAGCCCAGCTGTGGTCACCCTTTCTGATTCTTTTTGACTCTTTTAGGCCATAATGAACTCATTTATCATCAGTGCACCCAGTAGGATGCTACAGTTCCAGATCCTAGCCTGAACCAAAATGAGCCCAAGAAGCAAGAGGAATGTTTCTTGAAAAATGGTTCACTTAAATGTTACGGAAAGGTGGATGGAGAGGCAAAAAAGATGAACTCAGACCAGTTCAGCAGCTTATTCAAAGTTTCTTATCATTAACTGCTAAAAATAGAGCCAGATACTCCTGACACCTGATTTGGCACTCCATTTGGTGAACAGTATCTTTCTTTGATCATTCAATGAAAAAAACAGAGCAGTGATTTGGGGGAAAGTCTGCCAAGTAGACTTAATAATCTTTTACAAGTGCTATCAGTGAAACCAGTAATAGGAAAAAAGTTTTCTGCTAGCCTCTCCACTGTTCTGGACTTAATAATTTCTATAATATTTAATACCCTGAAATTGAATCATGTTACTAGACTCTCTCATTGGAGATTAACAAAGTGAAAGTGAGACTGAAATCTACCAAAGTAAGTGTTCCTTGTGAAAAGCCTCCTGTGCAATCCATACCATATGCCGCTTTCTACACAGATCTCTTATAAAATGTGGAAATAGCAAAGCCACATTTTCCATGAAATCTTCCCTAACCAAATGTACCTAAGTTAAACCAAGCTCATTTCCTTTGTGCCTGGCATATAACAGATGCTCATTTTGCACAAGGAAGGAAGGGAAAGAGGAAGGAAGAAATGGAGAGGAAGAAGAAGGGAGATGAGAGAAAAGATATATCTACTGAATATATATAAACAATGTCATGTTTTAGGTGTGGCCATTATAAAAATATTCCCTAATCTTTCTAGACTAAACAACCCAGCTCCTAAAACTTTCCCTCAGGACTTTCATTATTTTTTTGTGCTTATCTATACCAATTTTGATTTCTTTCTTAGAAGTAAAAATTATTTGAGATTATATTCCGTTGCTTTACATTATCCTTTTAAATGTTATCCTCAGTTGAGGAGATATTACATACTTAAAAGAGAAACCAAATGAAATTTGTAAGTTTTCAAAGAGAAAACATAGTTTGAAGTACATGCAAAAGTTGTTTATAAAATAATTACTGTTCGCGTATAAACCGATTTTATCAGAAATTTGATTTTTTAAAAATAAATTTTTATTGATTTCAGAGAGGGAAGGGAGAAGGATAGAAACATCAATCATTGATCGGCTGCCTCCTGCATGCCCCACACTGAGAATTGGGCAAGTGCCGTAACCTTCTGGTTCATAGTTGGATGCTCAACCACTGAGCCACACCGGCTGGGCAGAAATTTGATATTTTTAAGGATAAAACAGATTAATTGTTGCATCTAGATTTCATAATCCCACAACACACACACACACACACACACACACACACACACATTTTTATGCTATGAAAAAATAGTCAAACATAATACTTTTATCATGATAACATTTAATGAAATAAAGTAGTAAATTATTTTTTACCCTGAATTCATGAACTATACAAAGAATCTGTTGTGACATATAAACACTGAGAAAACCTGTTGGCACATATTGTGGGGAACATATATATAAATTTTCTAGTTTAACATCTTCATATTTCTAACCAGACTGTTGTCTATGAACTGCCTTTGTCAGCATCACCTTGCAGGTAGTTCAGGAGTACTTCTCAAAAATGCAAATTCCTTATCTCTATTCCAGCCCTACAGAACTGGCATCTCTAGAGGTGGGGTCTAGGTCATTCTTATGAATATCTCAGTTTCATATATTCTGTACAAGCTTTGTTCTTTGTTTTTGGTGGAGCAGTTTTCTATTTCCCACCCCTAGAAGTAGAGATCTTTTATTTTAAGTTGTTATTTAAGGAGTGATGGTAAAAATGTGAGAGGGCATGTTTTCTATCCAGAGACCTAATTATTGCAGACCGAAAATGGAACTTTGTTAGTAGGGATCTGTAAGGTGAGACTAGCTTCCTTTTAGGATGTTCCTGACCGGTTTGGCTCAGTGGATAGAGCGTCGGCCTACGGACTGAGGATATTGATAAAAGATAAATCCCGTGATTTCTTTTATAATTCACTGACTTGGCCAGGTTTGCCCTTCACATTGCAGAGGATTTGATTTGTTCCTTGTAGTGAGCTCTAATATAAGACGTTGCCTTTTTTAATAAGGAACCTGGAATATTTATTTTCAATTGGCCACCAGCTGCCAGGTAGTTGAAAAAAAAGGAAAAATAATGCTGAGCTGTAATTGCTGAGTCAGTGGTTTGATCTAATAGATGGCATCCCGAGATGTATTCTTATTCTTCTGCTTTCCACCACTTAGGTCACCTCCAGTTCATTTGCTTTAAAGGTGACCTATTGCAATCAATCATGTGATAGCTTGGAATTTATGTGATACCAATCATGTGATAATTCAGAATGTTGTTCATAGTTACATTAGAATTTATCAATAAGATTACTCTCTAAAATACATTTGCTTCACCACTTTCTAATAACATGTTTTCTCCTAAAATGGATATATTTTGGAAGTTATATGGCTGTGACTTACCAGATGTTTCTCTATGATAGTTTTCCTTTGATTTTACTGACTTTCATTTACTATTGTATAAAAGGTTACACAGTTTTTTGTATATGTATACATTTTACAAAATCTTTCCGATCCATTTGATTCTCACAACAACTCAAAATATGGCAGGAAATGTATTGTCTATATTTTAATTTAAGTAAAATTTAAGAAATGTTATAGTCATCAATATGAATTTCACCATTAGCAAAACATTAACAAGGATACTTTGAAAATTAATTTTGGAATAAAGTTAAATTAACATGGATAATACTTTTTTTTTATCTTGTGTTACTGCGGAATGTGAGAGGAACCTATTTATGAAAAATCTCTCCAGATTGCATGAACCAAATTTCTATTTGCTCAGTGTGATACAAGGACAAAGCTTCAGGCATCACAGGCTTATGATGTTATCCCTGTCATTAACACAGCAGGTTAGGTAAGTCTGATTATGAGTAGGGACTTGTCTCAGTGTGCTCCACATTGCCCCATTCACAGTTATATCTCTAGGACTCTAAGAATATTCACATTGAATAATACATTAGATAATCACTCTAGTTACGAGTCCCTGGGCCACAACTTGATCAAAGATATCATGAAAGTATTTGACTATATGACTTTTAATAATAAATTCCAACCCTAAGACTCAATGGAAGAAATCTCTGTGTTGATTCATGTCACCTTATTTAATGTCTACACTACTTTTCTCACAGGAATATTATACTGTTGATGAGGAAGATACAGGAAGTTAGGCAAAATAAATATGAGTGGCCAGTTCACAGGTTAGGTGGTAGAAATACTGTTTCGAGTTGATTGTTTGGAAACTGGAACATATTCTTCCCTATAAACAATGTTATAAATTGTTATTAAATTTCAAAGTTAATTTAAAATATGTAGGTGAGCTACCCCAATAAAAATGGGAAGCCAGCCTCCAGAAAAGGCCTGTGTAGTGATAGTTGTACACACAGGCTACTACAAGCCAATCACAGGTGAGGGTCACAGAAAAACAGACAAGCAAAGGCAAACCACAGTCTCTGCTGCAGGAAGAGGCCTTTGATTTCTTGACAGGATAATGACACAGCATGGGCTAATTTCCCTTGGGAATGATAACCAGATGCGTTTCAGAGTGTTGGACCTAAACCCCTGGTAAGATATGATTGATAAGTTTATTCCAAACACCAAAGAAGATAATGAAGTGGGGTAACTTCCAGCCCCCCTCCAACCCCAATTCACCTCCTCTCAACTTTCCTAATCACAGTGCTCCTCATTTTGGACATCTGTATTTATCCATGGGGAGATCTCAAAAAAAAACAAACAAAACAAACAAACAAACAGAAAAACCCCCACACACCTACAAACAAACAAAAACCAGAGGATAAGGAAACACCTTCCAAAGCAGTCCCTTCTATCCAGGCTCCACAATAGGGAAGAAACTTGATTTTGATCTGGCCTAAAGGCCTGGAAGGTTGTTAGTGTGTGATCCCTGGTGCTTCTCCTAGAAAGTGGAGCTCCTCCTCTCAAGGGTCTCCTCCAATCAGAATAAAGCACAGTGACCTGGGGAAAGTTCCACCTTCTCCAAGTGTCTTGCCTCACTTCTAGGAAAATTAAAATTTTAATGCAGAGATTATAGTTGTATGTTTCGGATTCCTATGCTGTTTTATTTAAGCTTCTACCAAATTTATGCTAAACCAATTAATCGATGTTATAAATGGAGAGATGAAGTTAGTGGGATGTGATGTCGGGGTCTTTTCTCTGCTCTGTCACTAGCACCATTCTCCTTCAGGGACACCTTCTGGGAATGCTGAATGAGCTGCCCTTCGAGGCAGCCCTGAGCAGATTCACAGTTTGTCTTTTTAGGTAATTCCAGTAAATCGAACAACCCTGGAAGAAGGGAAAAGTAACAATTTCTTTTTCTCAATTAATTTTGCTATGCATGTTTCTCCATATGATTAAAACTTGTACAGTATCTGGCACTCAGACTTATAAGAGTAATTTAATTAAAGCAAAAAAAATAAACAAAAAAATAAAATTCCAAGTACCCAGGAGATAGAAAATCATGCCTGTTTGATTTGGGAATACTTAGCACATTTGAGAAAATACACATACTGGTAGCTTTCTATCATGATACCCATATTTAAAATAACCATTTTTCCTGGAAACAAGTTGTCTCTGGTTCTGATTTGAATCAGGAATCAAAGTGAGATGATGTCACAAAACTAGTTTTAGTAGGCATGATACTGGCCTTTTATTGAAATGATTGTCTTTGCTAATAATATTTCCACTTGAACATGTCACATGCACCTCCAAATGGAACCCATTCGGTTCTTCTTGTGCACTCTGACACTTCGAAAGCTGTTCCTCCTAATGTTCTTTATTTCAATTAGTGGCACTGCCATCCACCCGGGTGCTCAAGCTAAAAACTCTGTGGTCACCTCCAACCTTTCCGTCTTAATTAGGAAAGTTTGGTGAGCAGGAGAACCATGTTCCTTATTTTCCAGGACAAATAAGTCATTCTTCATCATTGTTTAAATGATTTTGTGAAATGTTTAGTGTGAAGTATAAAATGTTGAAGTAAGTTTTTCTGGGAATTAGCTCTCAGAAAAAGATACGATATACCTTGAGTTCTATTGCATGAAATCATCTTCAGAAGTAGCACATTAACCTTTTATTAAATTTACCCAGAGAGGATAAGATGTTAATATATTGCACTACAGGAGCATATTTGTATGGAGTTAGCTAAAGGAATATAAAAAAATCTTTCAAGTTTAAAGCAAAATTAACATTCACTTCTGCTGAAATGCAGCCACTTCTAGGGTAAAATATCACAATGCTTAAACATTTTATTATACTGTGCACTGGGATTAGAATTACCCATGAAAAACATCCAAAGGTATTCTTTGTAGAAATTTTAATTTGTAGAGATTTCTTTGTAGAAATCACAAAACATTCTTTTGGCCTTAATTCAACTCACAATATCACATTATATTTCTAACATCAGACTACATAGCAAAATATTGTTTCATTACTAAAAGGTAGAGAGTGCACTCTATAAAGCAGCATGGCACTCATGGGGAAATTTCTCTGTGATGATTACAAATATTTCCAAGAAGATAATGTCTCAAGGGCTGGAAGCAATCACTATGACCCAGTGCTTTCTAGATTTAAAGCTTTTAAGGACATACAATGTCAAATAGCTTTAATAAGTGCCGTTCCACTATCAGTAAAATCATATTTTGTGTTTTTCCCCCACTTGCTTAGAAAATCCTAGAAATAGCATATGCAATACTGTCAGTTTATTTACACTTAAAATCAAGTCTCCTTTCATGAGACTTAATGCTCTCTTTTACCAAAGTATTCATCAATTTGAGGGAAGTTATATGAGTTAAAGGCTATTGGAGGTTTCTCTTCAGGTATCTGTGTTCCCGTTTGGTAAGTGCTGACCCCATTCTTGCAATCACTAAGTAATGAGATACTCACATGTGCATAACGAGAGGCCACCACCCAAACACCAACCATCAGAAACTTCCAAACCTGAAGTGAATCGTTCTAAACTCATTATTTAGAAACAGGAACAACAAAGGCATTGATCTTCAAGTACCTGGGGAAGTGCACTCTTCCTACCGGTCACTCTGAGCCTCTGCCCTACAAATGTATTTACCTAAGGATTAGTTCTCCGGACAGCTAGCAGGGATTTGATTTAAGAACTGAATAGGACTCCACCACAAAGCCAGCCGATCAGACAGTGTGCTCTTTTAATTTACTTCCATAAACAGGCAAAAATTGAAGTCAGCTGTCAGCAAAGACCAAATTAAAGAGCTGAGTGTCAGAGCCACAGTTGAACCAACATCAGTCTTTTTTGGGGGAAGTGGAGTGGGGAGGGGAGTTCGAATTTTTAAGCTTCCAAAGAAGATAACATTGTTAGGTACAAAGCTTAGCCTTTCACTTTAACTGTGGTTTAGATGTATTGTGCATTGCTTACTTTTCAAAAATTAAATTTAGACTGAAACTAATATCATTCCTAAAAACTTTCCTTACTTAAATGATGTACATAAACTCACATATAATACAAGAAATGTGCAAACCATAACCATCCCTCATATAATGAAAGCCAATTCAGCGCAGTTGCCCAGGCTTGTGAACCCGAATTCCCTTGACTTAGCTCATTACAGAGTCCCAGTGCTTCCTCCAGTGATTTCAATGGTTACTCCATTCTGCCCTGGTATTGTTTGCTTGTTGTGTCACAGTGACCTTGCTCTGTGCCAGTCTGCTGTGACAGAACCTGCAATTGTGATCGAGGACAAAAGTAAGCAAAATCTCAAGACTGAAAAGTTTGACAATTTAATCAACAGCACACACAGTTGTCATGTTTATTACAGTAACTGCAGACATCCAAGGCTATGTGTGATGCCTTAAAATTTGGGTGACATAGGTATAAATGTAATGGGGGCATATGGAATAGTGGTTGAAGTAACAGGCTATGGAGTCACATTTGGGTCTAATTTTCAACTTGGCCATTTAATACTAAATTATTTTATTTTTTGAATTTCCATTTTCTCATTTGTAAAATAAGGACAGTAATACTTAATATTTCTATTCATTCACATGGCATTGGCAAGGCTCCCAGCGAGACCAGAAGTGCTCAAAATCTCTTGAAGCCTAATCTTGAATAGACACACTTATTGCCAGCTTTCTGTTGGTCCGAGCAAGTCACAGTATAGCAAAGATACAAGGGATGGGGAAATTTTGTCCACGTTTGCTGGGAGGAGCTGCCAAATCACATGGCAAAGGAGTGAAGATAATCATGGCCATTTATACACACAATTTACGATATCTTACTTGAATAATTTTCTCAGGGAAATGTAAAAGGACTTAGTTTAATACTTTGTAGAATTAGAACAGCAAGCTCATCAAGCTGAACCAACTTGGTAGAATAAGCACCTCTGAGCCAAGAGTGACCATGAGAATATAAGCCTTGGAGGGAGCATTAAATCTTCTATACATCATGGGATGGGTTGTTGAGCCAATAGTACTTGGATCTTAAGGGACACTCTGACACCAAGTCAGAAATTGATACCATTCTAATTAGCTCAGCTATTCATTAATTAACTAACAGGAAAGGAGCCAAGGGAAGGCCGGGTAATATAAATACAGCTTTGCCAGGAAGCTGCAGTTCAATACTCTCCAGGTCTGTTCCCCACAGATCCTGAGGGAAGGGACTGGACAAGAAAAAATAGACACATGCGCAGTAAGGTCTGAATGACGTAGGAAAAGTAATTGCCTGTCAGTCACACCTGGGGGCATGTCATTGGCAAGAATAAGGGTGGCCATTACGTGGGGTGGGAATCTGAAATACATAAGCTCCTGAACAGACAGAGTTCCCTCTCTTGGCCCTCTTGCTCTCTTGGGACTCTTGTTGCAGGGAGCATGCTCTCATACTCTGCACTAGCCCACATGGTCCACAGCCATGTGGACCCCACACACGTGGACTGATGGACTGCAACTAGCCTGATGCTGTGCCTGACTCAACTCCACCATGGAACAGAAACTCTGGACACTGGCTTTGCTTTTAGTTCTGCTGAAGCCGAAGCTGCACCTTTTCTAGGACTGGTTTAAGGGAAATGGGACTTTGTAAACGGAGGACCATAACTCCACAAAACTAAAGCTTTTTATCACATCTCATTCTCCCATGGGGCCTTTCAGAAATGCTTATTCCAGTTGTGCCCCAAGAACCCCACCTCCACAAGTGGATACCCCACTCCCACCAGCAATGAAGAAGGACAGTCCATGCAGTTCTCTCATAAAAATAAGACTTAGAGATTGATATTATAAATGTCAAAAATGTTACTGTAGGATATGGTGTGCTCCTGGTTTATTTGACCATGGAGAAATTCTCTCTTTCCTCTCTTCTCCTCTCCCTTCCTCTCCTTCCCTTTCCTCTTCTCTCCTGTCTTTTCATCTCCTCCTTTCCCATATTTTCTGCCCCATCCAGTTCTCATAGGACTAAGAAGTGTAAATAGTATGGGAATGGGCTTAGAATATTAAAATGAAGCATTTGACCCAAGCTTGTAGGCACTGGCCTGTCTTTGGAAGATGTGGAAACAATGTTTATGATTGAATTTGGAAGGATTCATCTTTGGACAATGTTGTTTTATAGATTAGAAGAAAACTCTGTTATTGAAAGTGCAAATCAAATTACACTAATCTATATATATGAAAGCCTAACCGACCGAATGACCAAACGACCAGTTGCTATGATGCGCACTGACCACCAGGGGGCAGACACTCAATGCAGGAGCTGCCCCTGGTGGTCAGTGCGCTCCCACAGCGGGAGCGCCACTCAGCTAACCAACGGGTGCCAGACGCAGGGCTCACAGCTGGCGAGCACTACTGCGGCAGCACAAGCCTCTCCTGATTGGGATTGACTGGGCAGGAGCCCATGGCAGGCACAGCAGGGCTGGGGTGAGCGGGAGCAGCAGGCAAAGTTGGACTGCCAGTTTCAGCCCAATCCCCGCAGGCCAGACTGCGACATCCCCCGAGGGGTCCCGGATTGTGAAAGGGCGCAGGCCAGGTTGAGGGACCCCACTGGATTATGGATCCATGCACCGGGCCTCTAGTAGCTTCTAAAAGAATTAAGACAGATGCAAAACAAAGGTACATCTGCCTTCTGGTACCCAGGCACCCAAGACATTCAACAATATTTAGTGACTGACTACTCTGGGGACATCCATGGACTTGGATTATTTTCAAAGGGACTCAACTAATAAAAGGCTCCAATCAGGCTTTATTTTGTAAGAGATGTTTCCCATGTCTCATATGTTTTTTTCTCCTCTAGAAATCAGAATCATGAAATAGCATGTCAGTTGGGTCCAATTGATTCAGGTGTATTTTTTAATGGTGGATGAAAGGCTTTTAGCTCTAGACTTCATAAAGATAAACAAGGACAGCAGATAAGAATGATTGAACCCTCCCTAAGGAGTGAACTATACATAGTTAAGTGAAAAGTTAACATAAACACACATAGACACACATCAGAATAAGCAGCTGCAACTACAGTATAATTCTATTACTAATCCAAATCAGTCTTTATTAGGATATCAGTGACTTTAAGAATTAGTCCTTCTCTTTTCCAAAGTAGTTTACTTGATTGCTTTATTCCTATGTCCCTCATTGGTCCTGATTGACATCCACCATTGGTAATTCTGTCTCTCATAATTACCCGTACTGTTCCATGAAAGAAAGCTCTCACTTTCTTGTATGAAAGCTGTACATAGGCAAGAATACATGAAGACATTCTTAGTTGCTTTGTCCACACTCTTCAAACAAATAGAACCTATATCAACCATTTTTTCAACACATGTTTTCTGTTCCTATATTGCTATTATACAGATGCACACTGGAAACTCAAGCCCCATTCATTCTGCATATTACACCTATTGTGTTTAATCTACTGCTCTTAACTGACCTGTTACAAGATGTCTTTACTTTAACAAGAGACATTATAGACCTTTCTACATTCAGGCTGCAAAGATCCCAAAAATAATTATGTTGTGGATACTGACTTCAAAAGTTCTTTTCATCTCTGCTCAGTTTGGCTGGGTGGCTCAGTTTGTTGGAATGTCATCCTGTACACCAAAAGGTTGTGGGTTCGATTCCCGGTCAGGGCACATACCTAGGTTGTTGGGTTAATCCCTAGTCAGGGAGTGTACAGGAGGCAACTGATTGATGTTTCTCTCTCTCTCTCTCTCTCTCTCTCTCTCTCTCTCTCTCTCTCTCTCTCTCTCTCCCCCTCTCCCTCTCCCTCCCTCCCGCCCTCCCTCTTTCTAAAAAGCATAAAAACGTATCTTTATGTGAGGGTTTTAAAAAAAGTTCCTCTCACCACATTTTCCCTTACATGTAATATTTATAATTCAGTTTCTTCATAGTTATCTCCTTACTGGCATGCTAAAATATATCCATAACCTCTCCCCAAGCAGCCATGGCAGGTGAAAATATTAATACATTGTTAGATGATTGGTTTTTTTTAACCACTTCATGTTCATTTCTAGATATTGCAGACACATTCATATACATAGTCAATAAAAACCAGTAATTAATAATATCAAACATTTATTGAGAGTCTACTGTGTGCCAGGCACTGTGTTAGGAGCTTTTTGATGCAACAGCTAATTTAATACATACAACATAACTAAAGTTCACTTTCTATTTTAGAGTCATCATCTTTTTAAAAGTATAAATCTAGCCAGGCAACCCGACATAAAATACTTTTTAGAATAAAATCTAACTTCTTTACCATGCTCCACAAAGTCCTCCATAATCTCACCTTTGTCCACTCCCCAACTTTATCCCCTCCCTTGCTCACACTGGCTGTCTTTCCCTTGATCTCCCAATTGTCTTGCATCTGGCTTTCCATCATCCTGGGACTCTCTTCCTAGACTTTCTCACAAGACCGCCTCCTTTGCATCATTTAGGTTTTAGCTGGAGTGTCATCTCTCTAGAGAGGCCTTCTTGGACCTTTATGCTATCTTCTTCTTACACCTTCTATCCATCGCTCTTTTATGTGTAATAGGGTGTAGAATTATTTGAATTTATCTTTTGTATTCATTTGTTTACATGCTTCTATCTAGCCATCCCCACTCAAACCTTAGTCCCAGTGAAGGAGGATTTGTATCTGTCCTCTGTACCTAGAACAATAAGTATTGTTTTTGTTAAATGAACACTCAGTGCTGACAGTGGTATTGGTTTTCTTCCAAATTATGTTTGTGCTAAGTAATTTATCCACAGTCACACAGATGATGGGATTGATTTTGAACAAATCAGACCGATTTGAACTCAAGATTTTCAAGTCCAAATACCATGCTTTTAACATCTATGCTCCCCTGTATAAAGTTTTAATATGTCTACTTCGTATAAAAGCTGAACAACTCTACTCCACTCTCCTTTCTAAACAAAATACTAGCAAATCAAATACAATAGTACACCAAAAAAAAAAAATAATACATCATGATCAAGTGGGGTTCATTCCAGGGGCACAAGGATGGTTCAACATATACAAATCAATCAATGTAATATACCACATTAACAAAAGAAAGGGTAAAAATCATATCATCTTATCAGTAGATGCAGAAAAAGCATTTGATAAGATGCAACACCCATTTATGATTAAAACAATAAAATAGGAATAAAATGAAAGAACCTCAACATAATAAAGATGATCTATACTACTATCACACTCGGCGAAAAACTGAAAGCTTTTCCTCTAAGATCAGGATCACTAATAATTGACTGTATAAATTGGTGCAAAAGGAAGCTATTTTACTTCCACATCTTATTGTGAGTCTAAAGAGAAGAGGACCCAAATATTCTGGATTGTCACAGAACTTTGCTTTTATTCAGAAGAACCTGCCAGGAAGGCAGGAGAAGAGGAGAGAAAGTGACCTGGGATATTTTGAGCCCCTGCCATCTGGGAAGCATGTTGTAAGCGTTATGCTGATTAACACCTAAGCTGTTTGTGACAAACACCACTAAATTCTGATTCCGAGAGTTGAGAAATGCAAACGACTAGGTAATAGTAGGATATAAAAGTTCTATATAAATCCAAAGTCCATCAATTTTTCATGGCATCACTGTCTTAATGAGTGGTAGCAGTATTCTTAAGAGTAAAATGTGAAGATTTTTACTGTTAACACCACCTTCATTTCTTCTTTTTCACTGACATTTGAATATTCCCAGAGTATCATATGATATTTCTTTATCAAAACCCTGATTTCCCTCTTGTTCAGAAATAACAGAGAGTTATGCCAAATTAAATAAAACCACATTACTTAAACAGGCTCACCAGAAACACGCCAAAAAGGTTGGACAGTGGATGTAATTTTGAATCTCCAAGGCAACTAAGGAATTTATTTTTCCCTGAGGCGACATAAAACACGAGCTGTCTTCTCTTTCATAAAATGAATCAAGCCAGATCTATGTGGCAGTTTTACCTGGAACTTAACAGCTAGTCCAAAATCACTTAAGTATCTTTTTAACTAAAGCCTAGGCATGAAGCTTCTCCTACTTTTGTAGAATGTGGACCAAGCAACTACCAGCCTAGAACCATCAAAACTTGAAATTGATGTGGAGGAAAATTCTACTTGATGAAATATTTTTTTCTTTTTCTGTTTTTTTGGAGGGGGATCCTCCATGAAGGTTTCCCTGAGTTGAGAGACAACTGAGCACAGTTTGGCCTTGGCAATGTGCAAGCTCTCCATGGAGCCAGGGCTTGTAGACAGTGGCACGGTGAAAGTTATTTCAATGTCCTTCCTTGGAATTGTCATCATTGGAAACAGGGTCATATGAAAGGAATCTGGGTTTGACAGCACCTCTCCCTGTTGGGGACTTCTCCTGTCCTGATGGAGCATCTGTTCTCCCGTCCTTAGGAGAGCAAGGCTCTTACCTCATCCACAACTTCTATCTTTTGGCAACTTGCTCAATCTGGACTTAAACTCTTTTGAAACTGTTTCCTTTCCTCCTTATATTTCCAAGTGAAACAACTTCCCTGCAAGTGCTGTCCTGGCAGCCTTTCTCTCTTTAGAAGACACATTTAGACACTCTGTTCTAGCCAGAAGGTCACCCGTGACAATAAACAGCAAACGAAACTCACATTGGAAGGAACAGAGGAGTGATGAAACATGACGTTGTTGGCTACCTCCCTGCCAGAACCGGCTGTTGCCTCCATAAAATCCACAGCTATGCTGATAGCTAAAAGAGAGCTCTCCAGAACATGCTGCCTAAAGCCAATTTCCAGGGTTGCCTTGTGCCACAGAGCACCATCACATCCGTTAAAGCAGGATTACTATAAAAACAAAAGGGTACCACATGCTCTCTGCTCCTTTCAATACAGTGTTCACCTTTCTGAGGTTCCTAAACAAAAAAAACCAAACAAATAGGTGCTACAGCTAAGCTCTTAACAGTCTTACCTGTTACAAAAATTCAAGGTTTTGGTGTCTGGAAAAGTGATATTGCTTTGCTTGTGCATCTATCAAATCTAGTCTTTTTTTAAAAAAAAAAAAAATCTATATTGTTGAAAGTATTGCAGATGTCATCCTTTTTTTTTTTCCCATTGACCCCCTCCACACCTCACACTTCCCCTCCCAGGCCTTCACCACACCATTATCTGTGTCCATGAGCCATGCATATATGCATATAAGTTCCCTGGCTAATCTCTCCCCACCTACCCCCACCTCCAAGATTTGTCAGTCTGTTCCATGCTTCTATGTCTCTGGATCTGTTCTGTTCATCAGTTTATTTTGTTCATTAGATGCCACATATGAGTGCAATCACGTGATACTTGCCTTTCTCTGACTGGCTTATTTCACTTATCATGATACTCTCCAGGTCCTTCCATGCTGTCTGAAAGGATAAAAGATTCAAATCTAGTCTTGATTCTTCCTATGAAGCATGGCATCGTTTTGATCATGACTTAAAAGAAAATCCCATGGTACTTAATCTCTTCATAATAATCCTCTCCTGGTTATGAACTGAAAACTGTCCTCTGGGAGGCCAGACTCTGTTTCTGACTCTAAACAACCTGAAAAGAACCTGGACCCCTTTGTCATGAACAAACCACCCACTTGACTCTACCACATCCCTCTGATCTTTAATTCCTTGGATTCACTAAAGGGTGTTGACCCTTTCCTGATTCATTCTCTCAAACATTAGTTCTTCTCGGGGGCCGGCCAAGGGTGCAGGTTGACCCAGCCACTCTGGTCTTTGGCACAGCTCGTCTCCAGACAAATTATGGTTTCCATTTTCTTCTGCAGTTTTCTGAATTTAGAATCTAAATTATGTTGGTAGACCAGATACCCAGATCTTGGGATATTATGAAGTTGTTAAATTTGTGTTTGGTCAAAAGTATGGGGGCCAATGTAGAAACAAGCCTGAGATATATGAAGTTAAAAAATAAAAGGAAGTTGCAGAAAAAGGAAGAGGCTTATATTCTATTTTTAACTAATTTGTGTTCAAAATATACACTTTAAATTATAAAAATAGTACATAGTTATGGAAAAATTTAAAACATATTCTTGGATGGGCATGGATGGGAGGGAAAATTTTACTTTTCACTTTGTATGATTTTGGTTTTCTTGACTTTGTACCATACACATGCGTTTTTAAAAGAATTGGTAATAACAATAATAAATTCGTGGGGAACTAGTCAGAGGCCATACTGCTGTTGGATATATACCAAATAAATTCTGGCTTCATTCTTTCATTTTTTTCCTCAGTTGTTGCATCTACTCTCAAAGTAGCCCTTTATTGGTAATTGCCAACTTATGTGTTCTTGATCTTCTGTGCATGTAGATAAACCATAATGCCTCTTTTTCCCTTCAAATTCTGGGCTGCAGCATTCATCTGCACGGGAGGTGATGCCAGATCACCTTTCCTTCCAGTGGTTCTCAACCTTCTGGCCCTTTAAATACAGTTCCTCATGTTGTGACCCAACCATAAAATTATTTGCGTTGCTACTTCATAACTGTAATGTTGCTACTGTTATGAATCGTAATGTAAATATCTGATATGCAGGATGGTCTTAGGCGACCTCTGTGAAAGGGTCGTTCAACCGCCAAAGGGATCGCGACCCACAGGTTGAGAACCGCTGCATGCCATAAAGGTGAACCTTGCAAGTCGATCTCTATCAACATCCCACTCTTGATCCAGGAACCCATTTAGGGGGTGAGAAAGCAGGAACCTTTTCTTCTTTTCACCTTTCCTAATGTGTCATAAAGATCACTCAGGGGCTGATGAGCCAGACCAGCCGCGGACAAACTACGGCCCGCGGGCCGGATACGGCCCGTTTGAAATGAATAAAACTAAAAAAAAAAAAAAAGACCGTACCCTTTTATGTAATGATGTTTCCTTTGAATTTATATTAGTTCACACAAACACTCCATCCATGCTTTTGTTCCAGCCCTCCGGTCCAGTTTAAGAACCCATTGTGGCCCTCGAGTCAAAAAGTTTGCCCACCCCTGAGCCAGACCCTCTGAAACTACACATCTCATCTCTGCCTTCAGGGAGGGCTGCGGCATGAGGACTGACTCAGTAGCATGAGAAGAGGGACTGTAGATGGGAGCTAGCAATCAAGCAGGTTATCCATAGGCACTGTGGACAACAGATAGTTAGGGCAGCCATTGAAAAAAGGAGATGAGGGACCAGAAGGTCAGGATCATGGAACATTGCAGTGGAGAGTGTGCTGCAGCCCTGGGATGCAGAGGCAAAAAGTAAAATCGGGCTCTGGGCCCAGAGGATGTACCATTTTGGCCGCTTATTAAGGAAAAGATGAGGGTACGGGCTCAGTTATCAGAAGTAAAACACAAACTCAAAGAAGCACTAAGGATAGAGCTGATTCATGCTGAGCTGCCTCATTGGCCAGAGTTGGTTCCCCTTTAATCCCTCCAACAGAGGAAGGATGGGTCCCTTGGCCTGAAGTGAGACCGAGTCTGCAGGTGAAGTGGGCCAAATTGTGGAAGAGCAGAAATTGAAAGGCAGGTTAGTCAATACATTATATCAACCAGGGTGGGGGATGAGGGCCAGTTCAGGGCCATTTAGCATAAGTGGGATGAATGTCAACCTGCTGCTGATATCACTTAAAAAGTTTAGAAAAAGATAAAACCTGTTCATTTTACCTGTCTTCCACACATTCATCAGACATTGTGAACTAGAATCCAATGCGTGTCCTGAAAGTCTCAAGCTGTGAAGCAAAACAAACAAACCAACTGAACTGAAAAATAAAAACACCAGGATGACATTCTGTAATCTTTGATGGGAAAAGTGATGACATGCGTGGAGCCCACCAGGAAGCCTATCCACAGCATTTAACCCTGGATGCAATTTTCCCTTTAAGTCTAGATTAGAGGAACACACCCACTTTCCTTAAATCACATTTAATTTGTTTCTTGGAAATTCTAACGTGTTCCAAGAGAGCAACTTCCCCATTGCCAAAATCTCCTCTTGGCCTGATCCTTCTTGTCTCAGGTTGTGAGGTATTGTCCATTCCACATCTCACACAGTGTTACTCACTTCTTGCTCAGATGGCCTGGATAAATTGCAATATTTTCCTATTCCAGGACTGAACGGTTACAGCAGGCTGATTATTGGAAAGGGTGAAAGAGTGGAGTGGGCAGAAGGTAGTTAGACCATTACATTCTTTTATTTAGTTGCCAATAAAAGGTGTTGAACTATAAGACTGTCCAACGGGGCCCTGTTAGAACAGTTACACTCTGGGACCACACCAATCGGAGCCCAAACTGTTGGTCATATTTATTTCAGTGATACAAATTGCAGGTGGAGAAACAAAAAAAGCAGCTTTGGACAAATTTACAAGCCATTTGTGCAGGTAGTTTAAATTGAACACCCAATGACTAAAAATGCCTCCAAATTTAGCCCACATTGGAATTGGAAATAAACTATGTTCATTTAGCAAGTGTGCCTAGTCCTAAAAAGCAATCTGCATTTCTGTTCAATACCTGGCTGAGTATATCAAGGGTTCTCTTTTCTAAGGTGTTGTAGGTCTAAATACTATTCTCACATTACTTCCCAAGACTTTCTCCTGGTATATTTCCAAGGCTACGGATCTTCAAGAAAATTTCCTGGTATTTTTATACCAATCCTTTTTTAAATTAAATGTATTGGGGTGACATTGGTCAACATAAACATATACATTTCAGGTATGGGTTGCTATGTTACAAGATCTGTATATTGCACCGTGTGCTCATTCCCCAAAGTCAAATCTATTCTCATGAGTTACTATGGTTGATAAACATATGGTTGATTGACCCCTATGCTGCTTAATGAGCTTATTCATCACTCCTTTTTGCTACTATCTAGTAAGCCATTTTCTGACATTCGTTTCATAAACATGTAACAACTGCTTTGCATGGCATGTGCAATCATGATGCTTGGAACAGTGAAGACCAAGACAAAAAAGGCAAGAGTGGTTTGTACAAGAGAATCACAATAAATATCAGTTGAGTCAGTAACTATAAATATAGGGAGATGAGTGTTGTGCTGCAACTCTGTGGAAGATGGAATTATCCCCATTTTTATAAGTGAGGAAACAGAATAGTTAAGTGGTTTGCCCAAGGCCAGGGCAGAGTTCATGCTCCGTCCTGTCCACACTATCCATGAGGAATTCTGCCATGTGCTTCCCATGGTTGCTTATAATTCTTTCCTCATAAAGTGAAGATTCCATCTCACCTGAAGGCCAGAACCACCTCTTATGCCCCTCTTAGAGCCAGTACCAAATTCCGTGACAGGATCAAAAGAAGATGCTTAGTAAATTATTGTGGAGGGAAGATTGTCTTTTCACTTCCAATCGTATGCTTTTGCCACCGATTCCTGCAGTGACATCACACCTAAGTCAAGGTGTGCCTGCTTCCTGCGCTATGCACCTGCTCTTTCCTGTGCATCTCTCAGAACCAGTTATCACCAGTTCGTTAATTTCCTCCTACTTAGCGCAGCAAGGAACTAGCAAGCATTTATTATAAAATTAAATTTACTATTTTATTATTTAGTTATTATCTTTTTAATGACTAAAAAGATAACCTAAGACTAATACAGTTATGTGTGTAGATTTCAGATGTGTTGCCTGTGTGCTGTGTGACTACACCACTGTGGGTCACTGGATACCAAGACAAGGTGATTTTGACGCCTTGCTGTGTCTACACCTAGGAGAAATGTGGAGGTCAGAAGCCCTGATTCTGAATTCCATATGTATTCCATAGTTCTGTAGTAGGATTTGCATGCCACTTCGCATTTTATTGCCTGCCTTCTTTCAATGCTCTTGATAATCCAGATGCATCTCACTCTGTATCATAGGTACATTTCTGAAAATGTGTGTGTAAACCAAATCTGAACTATGTTATGATATAATTGATGTAAGATAAAAATTGCTGAATTTAATTTTTCTTATAAATTATCACTTATGATGGTAAACATGTTATTTAAATGGTAAATATATAAACATGAATTAAATATTTAAGAGTAAATGAAATATATTAAAATGAAGTTTAAAAGAGAAAGTTCATTATTTTTTATCTTACATCTTTTGGATAAAAAGTAAAGTCCTGGAGGGGAAATAGGCTAATACCTAAGATAAAGTATCTGTTTTTCCTGGGCTAAGAGTCTTAGCAACTTTTCTAAAAGCAATTTCTCCCTACCCAGATTATGAAGAGGGGATAAACAAGGCCCACCACACCTCCTTAGCTTAAAATTTAACATTCAGGTGACCAAAGTATGCAGAAAAATAACTTCTTCGTTTTCTTTAATATCATCTTACTGATGGTAGAAACACCTCAAACTTGCCAGTTAAAGGCCACTATCCCTATTTAAACAGTCTCTTTTCATTTAACTGTTTCATTTTATAAATACCCAGACAATTCAAATCTAAAACTTATAGTAGCTGAACTAATGTTCACAAGGCTGGGGCCAATTGTAATTGTGCACAGAGGATAAAACAACATGGAGAACGTTTGGATCATGCCACGTGAAAGTGGCCCTTCCTGGCACTGAGGCTCTCCCACACGAACAATGGAAGTCACGTTCGTGCAACTCCCTTGGCTCTAGGTTCTGGATTCAGACTTCCTGGGTTCCATCTATCTGACTTACAGATCTGACTAACAGAGCAACCTCAAGCAAATAGTTTCCCTCCTCAGCTTCCTTAGTTGTAAAATGGACAATTGCTTCATAGGAATTAATGAGAAGGGTTAAATTAGATCACACCCATAAGGGGCTTTGGTGATGCTGCCTCTCAAACCAGCCCTGGTGAGGTTTTGGGGGATTTTAAAGTTCACAAGAAGCTGTGGAAGAGACTTTTTAAAAATGCAATGAATTTGAAATCATTATGTACACATACTTATATGTCTAAAAGCATGCGCTCTCTCTACATATATATACATATATATTTTTTTTCTCCCTATTGTATATAAATAAAGGTAAATATGTACACAATCTAAGCTCAAATCACTACTACAAAAGTTTCTGGGCACTTTAATTTTTGTACATCTCTCTTCTTTGACACTGATAGCAGTTTGCATTCTCTGGCCTGCTGGCCACATTCTGAATAACACTGCCTTACACAATGCCCAGCACAAACAAACACACTGTATGTGTTAGTTATGTTGATGTCTATTGAGTCCCAGTAGAAAGCTTCCAGTAGTGTGCACATTAACTCAAGTTCAGTGTCATCAGTTAATAAATAATAAGCATTCACTACAGATAGAGCAAACATGAAAACTTCCAAACCACGACTACATGCATAACCTGAATCTATTTAACATAAGAAAAGAAAATGCTTTAGGAATTATTTCATTTTATAAATGAAAAAACTAAGACTTAGAACTGGTGAAGGCCCAACTGACAATTAAAAGCACCTAGGAGAGCATTTAAAAACCAGTGTTGCCCAAGTGACACTAAGACTATTTAAATCAGAATCTCTGGTACTGGGACATGGCATGGAGATACTTAAAGAGCTGCCCGTTTAATTCTAATGTGCAGGGAGGGCTTGGTTAAGGTTTTCTCATAGAACCAATTACTGGATGAGGCAGGACTCGTGAGTCACCACCTACTATCCACAACACTGCCTCACAGCCATTGGAGACCTCACTGCAGGGAAAGTATTTATTTATCTTTGAACAATTAAGATGAATACATCTTGTGAAAATCAAATTTATGGTAGAAGGAGGTCTATATTAAACAGATGATTAATGAATCTAACTCATGATCCAAACGAATGCACCTAATTTGGTTTCTCTAAGTGCCTCCCTAGGTGTTTTGGGGACCCCAGGGGGACACATTGATAAGTCCGATTAGACGGATGATAGGGTGTACTCTGAATAACCTTTTAGATTCAGCAGGGAATTCAAGGCACAATTTTTTAAAAATAAAATATCCTATTTCATTCCTATTTCCAGAATTGTAATCAGAACTCTGGCTTTTACGATGTATTATTTTTCTCATTTGGTTTCCCTTGGAAGAGAATGGAAACTTTGAGTCTTGGCCCCTCTTCCGTCACATTCTAATTTCCCCATTTAGTGGGCCAGAGCGCTTCATGTACTCTTTAATATCAATGGAATTAACGTGCATTCTGTGGAAAATGTACAATGGAGATTTATAGACTTGAGAAACATAATAAAAATTAAGCTAAATGTTGATGTCTTCTCAAAGGTAGAGGTGGTACATTTGATGTGCTTGCCAATGTTTAGCTTGGGGAAAAAACATTTAAACTTTCCAAGGCTTCCTTTATTTTGTTTGTATTCAAAATATTGGCTCCTAGACCTCCCCTGTAGTGTAGATCTAATTCTGAGCTAGTTGGGAAGGTCTTAGGGGAGATACAATAATGAGTGGGGTGGATTAGATCACATCACAAGCAAAATTGTTTATGTAACCTGCTAGTGCAGAAGATGATAGCCACAGGGAGAAAAATTCTCACAACAGTTCTGCTTTGCCTACCCCTGATTTGTCATTCAGTCATACCTTAAGTCTCATTGTCTATAGAAAGTTCTTCAGGAATTTTTCAAATCAGTTTGGATCTCTGTGTAACATTATTATGTTTTTATCCTTACCCAAGGATATGCTTATTGATTTTAGAGAGAGGGGAAAGAAGAGAAAGAGAGAGAAAGGGAGGGAGGGAGGGAGGGGGAGAGAGAGAGAGAGAGAGAGAGAGAGAGAGAGAGAGAGAGAGAGAAACATCAATTGGAGAGAGAAACATTGATGGGAAAGAGAAATATCGATTGGTTGCCTCCCGCATATGCCCCAATTGGGATCGAGTCCACAATCTAGGCATATGCCCTGACCTGACCAGAAATTGAAAACACAACCTTTTGGGGTATGGGACGACAATCCATTCAACTGAGCCACACTGGCCAGGGCATTATGAAATTTTTTAAAAATAGTTTTAAAGGCATTATTTACTAGTATTTTTTAATATATAACATTTTTATTGATTTCAGAGAGGAAGCGAGAGGGAGAGAGAGAGAGAGAGAGAAACATCAATGATGAGAGAGAATCATTGATCAGCTGCCTCCTGCACGCCCCTGACTGGGGATCGAGCCCGCAACCTGGGCATGTGCTCCTGACTGGAATCGAGCCTGGGACCCTTCAGTCCACAGGTCGACGATGCTCTATCCACTGAGTCAAACCAGCTTGGGCATTATGAATTTATAAAGAAAAAGATTCTCCTGCATGGCACTCGTCACAACTATATTTGCTCAATGTATTTTCTGTGCTTGATTGCATCTTGTTCTCTTTACAGGACTCTAGTACCTAAAACAGTGCTTGGCATGGTAGTACTCAAATTTCATTGAATGAATGAACATGCCTCTTATCACCAATACCCTTTACACACACACACACACACACACACACACACACACACACACACTGGTCTAGTGATTTAAATATTTGTCAAAAGAGTAGTAGAGAATATACTCATATTGAAACCTTTGTGAAGTCTTTTAAGTTCTGCTTTATAAAACGCACAGGCTACTCAAATTTTTTGTGATTGTCACATAATCAGAAACCACTTTTCAAGATGGTTATAGATGGTTGGAATCAGACTTGGGCTCAAATCTTGAGTCTGCCACTTGCTAGCAATCGACCTAATTGCACAACGCCTCAGTTTTCACATACATAAAATGGCAAGCAGTAATGACAATAATGAATAAGATACCACAGACCATGGTTGGAAGGGTGGAAGAAGAGAATATATAATTTAAAAGCTAGCAGAGTTTCTGGCACAGGGTAGGTCTCCTCAGTTAATGCTTATTGAATCTGAATTTCAAAAAACAAAAATGTAAAAAAATCGACAACGGCAATTTTGGGTGGAAGTTTTCCAGGTAGAGCCGGCTTCTTCAAGGTGGAGAAGGCTCCGAGAGTCATTCACCGTGACTGCTCCCGGGGTTCTTGGGCCACAGTCCCTGTAGCAACATCTTTTATTCTACCTGTGGTTTCTGGAGTTACATCAGAGGTTTGGGGTCATTGGAATTAATATTTCCTCCATAATAATATCAGGTAACCTGAAACTTCTATTTTTTTTTGTCCTGATTAATTTTTAAAAAATAAGCCTCAAAATTATTCTGAGAACTACTGTATGAAATAATATATTGGTATACTGACTGTTTTTGAAATTCGCCCTCAAAAGCTTACCAAATATTACATTAGGAACAGAAAAACGTGGGTTTACTTGGATCACACAGCAGTATGTTGACAATCTTTAAGGCAAGAAGAAAAATAAAAATCTCTCTGATGTGAAACAGTGGCCATTTAAGCCACTCAAACAATGTGGCAGGACTTGGACCCCCCACACCCCCCCAAGTAGCCAAGTTTATCACAGTGGGTCCCCTTAGTTTTCCCTGGGATGGGATGTTTCTGAGTAAGGGTTATGAAGCCAGTGTGCCTAACATTATTCAGGGCTTCTTGCAACCTCTTACATTAAGATTATAGCTAACATCCAATAGTACATTGGAGGGAACTCAACTCTTGAAAATCTCTATCTTGCATATTCAAAACACAATCCTCAGGAACCAGAGAGATATTACTGGAAGCCATGGGCACTGTGGGTCCTCACCAACTGAACCCTCTCAAAGTTCAGCAGAACCCTGGGTCAGTCAATCAGAGGTTTGTCAGGAATAGGATATGAGAGGAGCTACAAAAGAAAGCCTTAACTAAAAGAATACAGACACAGGGTAGGTAGGTACAATTGCTTGAAACAATCATCTTTCATGCTAGGTTGTCCTAGGAAATCATGAAATTTAACTTCAGCAAGATACATTTTTATAACACAAATATTGAACAGCCTGACTCTAATAGTGAATAATTTCTATTTCATTTTTTCTGATATCCTCATAAAAAGAAGAGATTTCTTTCTTACATAAAAATATCTGAATTGATTGTGATTTGTTTAGATATTCAGAGACACAAGCAAATGAGTAGAGAACATAAGACACACCAGAGCTTTCTTCAGCTCCTGAAATTTCTCTAAATTTGAGTAAAAAAAAAAAATAGGAGATACATTTCATTTGCATTTTTCACCCCTAATTGAAGAACCAGTCTCTAATGGAAGAACATGAAGCTGAAAGGGCGCCAATGAAATAGCTGGGTTTCATAAGCCATGGGACTGCTTTCTCGGGACAAATAGGTTTGTGGTTTCAAACAGAAAGTCTCTGTGGCTGGGATCTGTGAACAGTAACTCAAATCAAACTTCATGTAGCTGTTCTGACAAGCAGGAAATGTGTAAGCATTCTCCAAACCACCGAAGTCTGTCAGGTGAGGGGACTGCCATGCTTCTGTTTGCCACAGAGTGTCCCCATCTTCATTCCTTGTTCACTGGTCAGTTTCTTCAATTCAGAGTGCTGTCATCTTTCATTCTAGGACAAAGCTTCATTTGACATTTTATGCAAATCATAATAAATCACACACACACACACACACACACACACACACACAACACTATTAGACAGTCCCATTCCTAATATGAGCTATTATTTTGCCTTTGAGCTCACTGAAAAGTCTTTTTTTTTTTTAAGCAAAAGGAAGAAAAAAAGGAGGGGATTAGGAAGAAAGGATGAAAATTGGAAGGAAGGAAGGAAGGAAGAAAGGGAGGGAGGAAGGAAAGAAAGAAAAAAGAAAAAAATGGATCTTCAGTGAGATGCTAAAGAGAAGTATTAGGCCACCCTATAGAGTTCCCCTCTCAGTGCCTCCAGGGCTTATTGAATTAAAAACAGACTAATATTGTGACTAAGACAAACCAATACTGACTCTTCTTGCTCCCACCCATCTCTCCCTCAGCCATACAGAAGAGGGAAAGTGTTCATTTATTGCTCTATTATGACTGAAACCAGCACTATTTGGCAGCTACTCTCCAAAAAGTTTAATGTCAAAACTTCCATTTCTTGAAACAACAGGTTTAGTCAAGGCCAAACGCTTTGAGAGTAACTTTTTTCCCCTCATGGTATTTCCATTGCTGGTACTAGCCAAAACCCAAACTACATGCCCAGATGAAAATAAACATAAATCAAACCTCAGAAATGGCTTCAGCTTAGTGTGAAGAGTAAATGAATGAGGACTCGGGTTAGCTTAAAGTTTATCTGAATTAGATCCTTAATTTGTTTCTAAGCTGGTTAGATCAGGATTTCTTTTTATTCCTTGTTGGTTTAGATCCTCAATTTTGACGTGAATAAAATTGTTAGTGTACTGGTAAAATAAAATGCACCGCCACCACTGACGAGAAATATTCAGAAATTCAACCCACTCCATTAAGTATTAGGCAAGTTCCAGTGATTGGTGACATATTACTGTTATTTCCTCAGTTATTCCTGGTAAGGGGTCCAACTAGGAACTGAGCTTTCTTTATAACAAAAGAACCTTGAGTCTCTAACTCCCCCATTCACTCATCCTTGGAAAAAATGGTAACACCTTTTGTGAATGGAACGTTAATGTTAGAAGTAACCTTAATATTACTACATTTTATTTTTTTGTGGACTTGGTGAATGTTTTTTCTAATATGGACAGGATGAAGCACATAAAAGCAGTTATTAAAGGACATATTTTTGCCTGAAAACAAGCCCTGTTTCTGCCCCCACAGGATGTTGGTGCTCTCCACAAACCTCGTGTTGATTACCCTCTGTGGGAAGTAGCGGTCAACTCTAATTAACTAATTTACTTTCAACAAGTGCTTAATTAGGGCCTTTGCCCATATGTTGTGCTCTTTTGAAAATTCTACATAATGTAGAAACTTTATTAAAATACAAAGAATTAATCTGGGTCTCTGACATGAGAGGCCGTGGAGCATGTAGAAAATAATCTGAAATAGTTGACAAGTATTAAACTTGATAAATATATATTTAACAATCTTGGAAAGGGGAGTGAGCCAACCATCATGGGGACAACATACTGTGCCTTGGGAGACTAGCCCTGAAGAGGAGAACATAAAAACCGAAGTGCAATATTCAAAAGAGGCAAAATTATGATCACTGATGGAAATTGAGAATAATAAATTTTTGATTATTAATGTGTTAGGTACTTTCTGCACTCTCATTTGCTGCTCATAAGAATTCTACAATCTAAATCATCCTCATTTTGCAGGTGAGGCAATTGAGACGGAGAGGGGTTAAAGATCTGGCAAGGTTACAGCTGGCAGGTTGCAGACTTGGGATTCAGTCCAGGGAAGTTTTAGGCAATTGCAGAGGTACCTTAAAGAGGTGGTCCCCCAACTTTGATGTCCATAGGAATCCCTGAGTAGGCTGGTTATACTGCATATTCTAATTCAGTGGGTTATGGGTAGGGTCTGAGATTCGCATTTCTAACAAACTCCAGGTAATGCTTATGTTACTGATCCTCCAACCACACTTTGAGTAACACATATTTAAAGGGACAGTGAGGATTTCAACAAATTAAAATGTGGTGAAGAACATACCAGAAGCTATTGCGAGTCAGAGAAGGTCAGCAAATTAATCAATGACATAGAGCTGATAAAATTGTGGAGGCAGTTCTTAAGACCAGGTCCTAGGGCCAGGCACCATGACTCTAAATCTCTTACCTTTTGTCCCTCAAGCACCAAGACTATCTATATAATAAAAGCCTAAGCGACCATTATGGCAGAATGACCAGAATGACCAGTCGCTATGATGCGCACTGACCACCAGGGGGCAGACACTCAATGCAGGAGCTACCCCCTGGTGGTCAGTGCGCTCCCATAGGGGAAGCGCCACTCAGCCAGAAGCTGGGCTAATGGCTGGCGAGCGCAGCGGCAGTAGCAAGAGCCTCTTCCACCTCTGCAGCAGTGCTAAAGAGCAGCAAGCCAAGCCGTAAGGAGCAGTGAGTGAGCAGACAGAAATCCCTGGACTGCGAGAGGGATTTCTGACTGCCGGCTTAGGCTTGCTTCCATGGGGAATGGGCCTAAGCTGGCAGGTGGACATCCCCCAAGGAGTCCCGGACTGCAAGAGGGTGCAGGCCGGGCTAAGGGATCCTTCACTCCCCCCTTCCCCCAGTACACGAATTTCATGCACCAGGCCTCTAGTATAATTATAAAATCTGGATATAGAGGAAGTAATGATCGCAATTGGAGTTTAACAATTAACTGCCTCTTCTTTGGGTCATGGTCTTATTCCAGCTAAAGCTTATACCATGTCTATTGCCATCCTTGAGCACAGGAAGTGAAGTATGACTTTAAAACTCTGCAGTTGTAAAAGCTCTGCCATGTTTGTGGGTAAGAATAGGAAACATCCCTGAGTGGGCTGTAAGCTCCTTCCCTAGTGGAGGCAGAGCGGGTGAGAGTGAAGTGCAGAGTCAGGCTCTCTTGTTTGAATCCCAGCATCACCCACAAGCTGTGTGACCTAGGTTGAATTACTTAACTTTGCTGTGCTTCTGTTTATCTGTAAAATGAGCATACTAAGAACATCTACCTCTGAAGATTTTTCTAAGTATTAAATGGGATCTCATTGAAAAGTTCTTGAAACAGTTCCTAACATGTCACAAAGGCTATGTATTTCTGTTAGCCAACCTACATTTGTTCTGATTTGTTGAACACAGAACTGGCTCTGACACAGCAGTGGAGAAGCAGCAATGGTAAAAATGAACCAAATTAAGGTAGAGAGAAAATCATTAAAGCTCAACTCTGCCCCTTCACTAGATTTCCCTGAACCTCAGTTTCCTCACTGTAAAGAAGAGGAGCTGAGTGATCTGGATAATTTCAAACACTTTCCCAGATAAAATAAAGTAAACATGTACGGTTCCATTATTGAATGAGGCAGAAGGGGAAGGACATGGGAATAAGAATTACTTGCAGAGCTTTTAATAAGGCTGTTATATCCCACCCCCCAGATTCCTAGGCCCCCCTGCCAATTTATTAAATATGAGAAGAGACATAAAAATTTTAACAAATGCCCCATATGATTATGATGTATGCAGTTTCTTCGAGAAACACTGTCCTAGATAATAGAGAAAACAATCCAGTCTAGAACTGCAGTTTTTTGTAAATAATCTTTATATATATGTAATCCAGATATGGATAAATAAGAGTTGATATTTAAGGTAATGACAGGCTCCTATTTAACTGTGTGCACATTCTATGCCACACATGCAATAAATTAGATATTTTATATATGTGTATGTGTACAAAATACCTAGTTTTCACAAAATCCCTGCAGACCTTTTTGAGCTGAACTTCAAATTCTGTGAGCCTATTAATTTCCTTTTCTTTTAAGCCATGTTGAGTTGGGGTTTTGGCTCCCTGAAGCCAAAAATATCCTAACTAGTTCACATATTCTATTCCAAGCCCTGCGGGTTTAAAGTGAGTTTTCCCCAAAAGCTCAATGACTTGTGTTAGGGGAAAAGGTGTCAGACTAATAAAGTTGTGGTATGTTTCAAAACAGATTTATTTAAAATGCAATAGAAACACTAGGGATGGATAGAAAAGCTTTAGGAGAGAAAAGCCCAAACTAATTCCTTAAAAAATGAGCACACAAAGTGGGTGAGAAGGGCATTGCAGGCAAAGGCACAGATGTAGGAGAGAGCATGGAAGGAGGGACTCTGCAGGAAGCTGGTCATATCTGCCAGGCTTAGTATAGATTATCAGCAGGTCTGTTCAGGTGACGAGGAATGATTTCATCTCCTCTGAGCACTGTGTGGAAGAAGTACCTGCGATGATACTACCTGGCATCTGACAGACCTGTCTTCAAATCTCAACTTTGCCCTTTATTAGCTGTGTGATCCTAAGTTACTTAACCTCTCCAAGCCTCCATTTCCTAGTCTGGAAAGCAGGGTTAAGGATGTCTAATTTGTAAGTAGTTTAAAGTGGAAAGATAATGAGTATAAAGTGTTTGGCACATTGTTTTTATTACTTCGATTATGATGATTATGTGCTGAAAATACAAAGAGAAAAAGACATCGTCTCTGCTGTTGAGATGCTTAACATTCCAGTGACAAGAATAATGTACCAGCAAATAGTTTTCTGAGAATGGAAATGTACAGGATAGTAGGAAAAACACACATTTTAAAATGTAACTTGATAAATTTTTAATTAATTTGAAAATAACATAAACAGGTGATTACAGTTTTTCATTTAAGATCATGGTTTCCACACCTGTGTGGAAACGTGATTGCAAGGAGAAGTAGCAGAGAGGTTGAGAGACTATTACAGTGGGAGGAGATGAGAGAGAGCAAGGAAGCCAGGTAGGTTTGTGAGATAGTTAGAAGTAGCATTAACTGGATTTGGCTCTCATGCTTCAGCTATAAGTCTAGGGTGATGTTCACATTTCTAGTTTAGAAATATTTAATACTGATGTCATTCTCCAGAATCTGGACTGTGAGACGTCGAGCTAGACTCAGCAGAGTTTTCCCACCCTCATTTTCCTCACTTGGTCTACTCCACCCATTGTGTGGCCAACAATTTAATTACCCCTTCCCTGCAATCTTTGTTATGAATACTGGCATACCTTGTTTTGTTGCATTTTGCTTTATTGTGCTTCACAGGTGTTGCCTTTTTTACAAATTGAAGGCCCCACAAAAAGATTCCTACTCGCTTTGTTGTGATAGTTGCTTTAGTAGGGTGGTCTGGAACCAAGACTGTGTTACCTCCAAGGCATTGTGAATGCAACTCTCTGCATGCTGTATTGCATCTGTAACATACATCTAAACTTTTGTCTATTCAGGGGTCCTCAAAATTCAGTCCTTAAGCCAGAAAATCAGTATTACATGAGGACTTGTTAGAAATGCAAATCCTTGGGCTCTATTCCAGACCGCCGGAATCAGAAACTGAGGCTGGGCTCAGCTGGTTGTGATCGAACCCCCCACCAGGTGATTCCAATGCACGCTGGATTTTGTAGAATCATGAGTCCACAGTAACCTTAAATGCACCAGGTGATTTAGAACATTCTGGCTTACAAAAGAGGAAACAGCTCCGGCAACCTTCTGCCAGTCCCAGGAAGATGAACTGTGGCTTCCAGTGAAAGGCAGTGCGGCCTGAGGATGGAGCAGCCTAGGCCCTCACCACAAATACAGGTAAGATCCAACTGGGCAAATTACAATGACTTTGGGCAGCTTCGTAGCTGATTTGGTACAACCTGGGTCTCCTTTCCAAGGCAAATTGCAATGCTGAGTAGCCATGATATATGCAGCAAAACTACCTAAGGAGTAGGTCAGTATCAAAGCTACCAATTCCACTGAGAGAAAAACTGGGGCCCCGTGGAATCTGTAAGAGGAAATCGGAAGGAACAGTGTCCCTCAGACATGCTCCTCCTGCACACTGAGTCACTCCACTGTTCTTACAGACAAGGCTACTCAAACTCCAAGAGACAAACATAATAGCCCATCCTGCCAGGTCAGTAGATAGAATTTCAAGGGTCAACAAGCCATGGTCTTAAGGGCTCCAATTACAACTGGGCCACCAGACAGACGCTCAATTGTCCACGGCAGCGGTTCTCAACCTGTGGGTCGTGACCCTTTTGGCGGTCAAACGACCCTTTCACAGGGGTCGCCTAAGACCATCCTGCATATCAGATATTTACATTACGATTCATAACAGTAGCAACATTACAGTTATGAAGTAGCAACGCAAATAATTTTATGGTTGGGTCACAACATGAGGAACTGTATTTAAAGGGCCAGAAGGTTGAGAACCACTGGTCTACGGGCCTCTGTGGCACAACTCCATGCTTCTTGGGGAGAAGGGGGAAGGTTCCTTGGGTCTTTCCGAGGGAAAGGGAATTAATCCTATCATGACCCCTAGGTCTCAGCCCCCAAATACCCATTAACTGTCAGACTAGCTGGTGTCCCTGGGTGGGCTGCAAAGTTTGAGAATTGCTATGAAATCACTTCCTGATAGTTTTCAGAATGAAATCCTATGTATAGAACTATTTTCTTCCTCATTAAATCACTTATTTCCTCATCCAGAGAGCTCTTTTGTTGAATTATTATTGAAAATTCAATTTAAACTGACCCACCCTGAAAATACAAAAACTACAGTTCCAAGATCTTCTTTGTCTAATGACAAGAGACTGGGTTAGACCATCTAGCTAAATATCTGCAGCTGATGACCATCAGCGCTGCTTAGTTTCTTACAGTTCATCTACTCCCAGCCCTCCTCACAGTTAGAGTTCCATGGGCAGGATCTAGACATGCAGAACTCCCCAAAGGTCAAATGGGAGACTTTTCATTTGTTTGCTTTTCTCCATTCTTAAAAGGAATTAAGTACAGACCGAAAGGGACCCACAACCTCAGCTAATTCTGACCCAGTCTTCTGGGACATCCAAATTTTCCTCTACTCTGTTGTCTTCCCTTCAGCATTGTTGTCATCAAGACCTCTGGATGCTCAGAATACACTAAGCTTTAAGTGATCTTGGGCAAGGTTTTAATCTATGCAATCCTCATCTGTAAATGGGGGTAGTTGTGAAGATTACATAAGAGAATGCATGTAAGATTAGTGTTGTACCTAGTGTGTGGTGCTGAATAAATGGTAGCATTGAGGGATAATGATGATGATGATGATGATGATGATGATGATGATGATGATGATAACAATGATGACGACTGTAGTGGACAATTTTAGTGCTCTTCTCAGATCTCCTTTGCTTCCCCAGAGGCCTTTAACCAATGACTATTGGGTGTAGGAATAAGAAAGCCCCAAGTACGAGTATGTGGGACCATAAGGATGCCCAGAAACTAAAGAAACAAAGATGAGAAAAAAAGACCCTCCTTGCTTTAAGAGAGTGGCTTTGGCATATTTCTGTGTTGATACTTCTTGACTTGTGGTCATTAGCAGTGTCTGTGCTCTCACCAAAGGCATTACTAGCAGTTTGAGTGCCAGCTTGACCTTATGGAGGAAGCCATAAGCTTGTGAGTGGACCAGTGGCTTAAGCCATAAGCTTAGTGAGGATAGTAAAGGGGTAAGTCATTGACACCTCCAAGTAGCAGTGTGAAGAGCTGGTAGAACTCTGTAGGTTCTCCCAGAGTAACTGGGTGGGTTTGAGGTAAGCTAAAAATCCAGTAAGTGAAAAAACAGAACCAGGAAAATGTAACATAATATTGAATCATATGAATTTTCTCCATGACTTTCAAAGAATGGGAGCTATAGAGCTTCCTATCTCCCCATATTTCCTTCACCTCACCAGACCATGGATGATTTTCCAAATCAATTCATTTGAGTTCAGGCCTGCACAACTTGTTAAAAATCTAAATGCAGTTATTTTTTTATGAGCCCCCTTCCCTTTCTGTGGCAGTCTAAGTGTCCTGGCACTTCTGGTGAAAGAAGTCTCCCAGCCTATGAATTCTATTCTGCTGTTTGTAATTGACCAGCCCCTTGTGGCTCACGTAAGCAAACCTGGCCTCCAGGCCCTCCAGCCAGGCTCCCAATGTCAGCACTCAATGCCACAGTTCTTAATACCATTCTTAAGTAGCTCAATAAAATAAGAAAAAGAAACAAACGGTATAAATATTAGAAAGAAATCATTAAAGTGGTCAAGTACAATCGCAACTGCAGGTTCAGGTATTTCTGTTGGCACAAAACAACCCCACCCTCTCACCCCTCAGTATCTGGTATGGCACAAAATAAAAGCTCTCTCTTTAGCCCAATAAATAGAAAACACCAAAAACAAATTGCTTTCACTTGTCAGGGATAACCTTTCCTGTTTTGCCTAGAATTGGGTCACCTCTCCAACTCTGATCCATAATTGAGTCCTCCAGAAACTTGTCTTAGCATCCTACAGAATACTCATTGATCCTCAACATTTATCACACCATTTTGATAGAGTCTGGACAACAGGAAATAGCAGATAGTATAGACGTTGTAGGACAGAAAGTGGAAAGCAAATCTCGCCAAAAATACAGGGATTTGCTACCATGGTTGTGCTTCTGGAGACCCAGTGGTCTGGAGTATACAGAGAATGACAAGTTGCAGTAGCTAGCACCCTGTGTGTCACACACTAGTGATATCATTTGTTAGGGCTCTTTGGGCTTTTGAGACAACATATAACTTTTTAAAAATATTATGACCAGTGTATTAAATGACCCAGAAGGCTTGATAGTTTTGAGTAGAGTAGAACTGGGAAGGCTCTCCAGCTTGCCAGGTGTACACCAGGGGAACACAGGGATTAGAGCATTTATGGAAGATCAGGATATTGCATGAAGTCTCTGGTGAGCCCCTATAATAAAGTTACAGTACAAACAGCTCTTGGCTCACAATTGGGTCCTGGTAGTGAGGGATTGTGGGAATCAAGGTGTCCATGCATCAAGAGTTGGGTGTTATCTGTTCCCCCAGCAGATAAAGTGGGCATGTCCACACCACTCCATCTTCAAGTGGAAGTGTAACTGGGCAGGCTTTGAAATTATAAACTGCTTGAACAAGTAGCTTGCATTTCCATTGAAACTACTACTGTGGCACTGCTATCTCCATATATGGCCTTGTGGGGAATTCTTTATGACAGATGATCAAAAAGCGGGGGAGGGAGGAGGCTTGGCTTAAAGATTGCTCTGTTTATATGCTGGCCTCATCTTTAAAGGAACAGAGATATCCTTGGATGAAACATGGAATGAATGTTCTCCTAATAGGCAGAATTCCAAACAAAGTGTGGAATCTCAGAGGGAAGACAGGGGAAGGTGGATAGGTGGGAGGTAATAAACTAAGGACCTTGTATATATGTATAGCCCATGTACACAGACAATGGAGCAGTGAGGTCCTGGGGCAGAGGGTGGGGGCGGGCTGGAGGGGATCAGTACGGGTGTGGGTGAAGGGGACATATGTGATACTTTAAACCAGCGGTTCTCAACCTGTGGGTCGCAACCCCTTTGGGGGTCAAACAACCCTTTCACAGGGGTCGCCTAAGACCATCGGAAAACACATATATAATTACAGATTGTTTACAGTAGCAAAATTACAGTTATGAAGTAGCAACGAAAATAATTTTATGGTTGGGTCACCACAACATGAGGAACTTTATTAAAGGGTCGCGGCATTAGGAAGGTTGAGAACCACTGCTTTAAACAATAAAGAATTATTTTTAAAAAATTAAATAAAATAAAAGGAAAGTGTCCCAGAAAAAAAAAGAAAAAAAATCCTAATATGCCTCTCTTTGCATAGGATTATAAAAATGACCATGCAAGCTATAACTTTAGAAAGCAATCTGTTTACATTAAATTTATTGGGGTAACATTGCTTAATAACATAAGTTTCAAGTGTACAATTCTATAATATATCACCTGCATATTCCATTGTGTACTCATCCAAAATCCAGTCTCCCTCCATCCCCATAAACTTGAATTATTTTACCCTCTTCATCCTGTGCCCTATTGTCCTTCACTTTTGGTAACTACCATACCATTTTCTGTATTAGTTTATTTGTTTTGTTTGTTGCCTTTTGTTTTATATCCCATATATGAATGAAATCATATGGTTCTTGTTCTTTTTCATTTAACTTATTTCACTTAGCATGATACTATTAAGATTCATCCATATTGTCACAAATGCCAATATTTCATCTTTTAAGGCTGAGTAATATTCCATTGCATATACTAGTATGTACTACATCTTCTTTATCCATTCATCAGTCAAAGGAAACTTAGGTTGTTTCCATGTTTTGGATATTATAAATAATGCTGCAGTGGACATAGGGATATACATATCTTTACAAGTAAGTGCTTTTAAATTTTTTGGGTAGATACCCAGAAGAGGGATTGCTGGGTCATATAGTAGCTCAGTCTTTAATTTTTTGAGCAGAAAGCAAGCTTAATAAACAATGTGAAAAACTATAGTTGTTTTGCAACATTTAAAAATTGTCAAACAATAAAAATCCTCTTACTGTCAAATATAAATGTATAGGGAAATAAAAACAGTAAAACTAAATATTAGTTTTACTAATACACTAAATTTTAAAATTTTAGTAATTAAATTTACTAAATTAAGTAGTGTAATACTTAAATACACTAAAATTTAAAACAGAAACATTGAGAATTAAAGTATTTTATTTATTTGTTTTTTTTAAAAAAAGGACCAAGAGTAATTTGAACAGTGATAGCCTCCTGGTTGTGTAACTTAGCAAGTGGAAAGAGCATCTTTTTTTATAATTTGATGAATTGCCCAGTTCCTTTTTATTCTTCTAACATTTTGCACTTACACTGTCATGAAATCTCTGAGACTTCCTTTAATGAGATGTGGGGTTTTTGTGTGTGAAGGTCAGCATCACTTACTCTGGAATTTCTTCATCTTGTCACAACCCCTTTCCTCATTTATGTCAATAAGTTTGCCCGAAGTAAGTTCCTCCCGCTACATACCTAGAATCTCTCCAATATTCCAAAGGTCAGCTATTTCTTCTATCACTGATTTCACTTTTGGAGTAATCCATATTTGTGTCTTTGCTGTATACCCATCTTTGTGGGCCAATTCCCTTTTATAGTTACCCACTTTTGTAAAAGTCACATGAGTGTATCACTGGAAGACAAGGAGGCAACAGATGACACACTTTGCTCTGTGTGAACTGAGTAACAGATGAAGAGTGACCAGTCACTGATAGACTTGGAAAAAGTTACCCATCCGGTCACTGATCATTATGTGCGTCTGTAGTTTACATAGTGACTTGTGGACCCAAGGGCTGGCAGTGAAGTTTGTACTTTATGCGATCTCTCATAGATCTTGTACCACGGTAACTAAATCTGAACTGTGTTGTTGAGGGACCCTGTTGTATTTAAAGTGTAATAACTGAAATTCTTGCATATCAGAACCTTGCAAAATGAGGACTGCTGATAGGCTTTTTTGTTTACTTTGCCTTGAAAAACAGACAGTCTAAGGTATGAATCTATGCTGATTTTTAGACATGATCGGGCCATTTGTTCAGAGACACAGAAGGAAGAATTTCTGCAGATTAGTGACAAGGAGATTTGGGGAAGAGTTATGTGGATGGTCCCCTCAAAATGGGCCCAGAGTATGAAAATAATTTATGTGAATGTTCACTATTGGTCCCCTTTACAGAAGGGACTCTCAATAATAACATGAACAAGATGATATACCCTGTGTATCTCAAGTCAACCTCATTCCTAGCCCCCCAAATGTTTGATCAATCAACTCAAGAACAATGTGCCATGATGGTAGGGATGTATTTTATGCAAGATGAACCACATAGTCTGCTCTAGCCAAGACTGTTCAGCTTACCCCCACTTCTAAAAACACCAGTACTGATTCCCAGGAGATCCAGCTACCTCTCTGGTGAAATGCTAATTATGTTGCATCCCTACCATCATTGTCTTAGGCTGTTTGAGGCTGCTATCCCAAAATACCACTGGGTGGTTTATAAACTCCAGAAATGTAGTTTTCATAGTCCTGGAGGCTGGAAGTCTAAGACCAGGGTGCCAGCAGGGTTGGATGAGGCTCCTCTTCTGAGTCGTAGGTTTCTTGCTATGTCTTCTCATGGTGAAAGGGACTAGGGCAGTGGTCGGCAAACTGCGGCCCCTTGAGTGTGGCTCTTCCACAAAATACCACATGCTGGCGCACACGTACAGTGCGATTGAAACTTCGTGGCCACACTCAAGGGGCTAAAGAGCCGCATGTGGCTCACGAGCCACAGTTGGCCGACCACTGGTCTAGGGAGCTCTGTGCAATCTTTTTTTTAGGAGACCTAACCATCTCCCAGAGGTTCCACCTCCTGATACTATCACCTTGGAGATCAGGATTTCAACACATGGGTTTTCAGGGGACACAAGCTTTCAGACCACAGAAATCATGCAAAAGACAGTGATTTGTTTTTACAAAATAGATATTTGTGGATTTGGATTTGCCTCCTCTACCCACCATGCTTCTGCTAAAAATAACATCCATAATGCCTTCTCTGTAAAGTTTTCTACATGGTATAGCTTGACCAAGAAACATATTTTTCAGCCAAAAAAGTGAGCCAGTGGGTTGATCCTTATAGAGCTCACTACTCTTTTTGTTGTTGTTAATCCTCACTTGAGGTTATTTTTTCCCATTGATTTTTAGAGAGTAGAAGGGGAGAGGAGAGAGAGAGAGAGAGAGAGAGAGAGAGAGAGAGAGAGAGAGAGAGAGAGAAAGAAGAGAGAGAGAAGAGAGAGAGAAACACCACACCAGTGTGAGAGAGAGAGAGAGACATCTGGTTGCTTCACAAATGCCCCTGAATGGCCTGGAGTGAACCTGCGACCCTGGTATGTCCCCTTGATCAAGAATCAAACCTCGACCCTTCAGTGCATGGGCTGATACTCTAACCACTGAGCTGCCGGCCAGGGCAGAGTTCAGTGCTCTTACCATGTACCTTATTACCCATATTAAATAATGTTTATCAAAGATTCAATTACATTATCAGTTGACAGTCATCACCTTGCAAGGCTAGGATGCAACATATACTCTGAACCAGTGAGATGCTGTTTCTTCCAAAGTTAGAACACACAGGCAAGGAAACCCAGGTGTGGATGTAGGTATGACTTCGCCCATTATTATACCTTATTGCTCAACCCCCAAAACTTTTCTCCCTATTCCCAAAACTCTGGGCTTTGCTGGTTGAAGAATTTAATGCCCAAGAGAGAAATGCTTCCACAATGAGAGATAGCAACTGTTGCATTGAATTAGAAGCTGAGACTGACTTTTTGCAATTTTGGGCTTCTGGACAAATGGGGAGGTAAAGGTTTCCCTGTGCTTCCTGGGTAATTGATTCAGATCAGGGGTCTGCAAACTTTTTCCATAACGGTAAAGATAATATTTTTGGCTTGTGGGCCATATGTTTTCTGTCACAATTATTCAACTCAGCTGTTATGTGTGAAAGCAGCCACAGTCAGTACTTGAATGAATGGTCATGGCCACATCCTTACCAGATAGGATCAAGGCACAGAACCACAAAATGAAGGGTTCTTCCTCCTCCTGATCACTCCCATTTGATACATAAAAGCATAAGATCAGATATTCTTTCAAGTTTTCCATGTTCCTGCCTGCACCAATAAAAAAGGAATTCCTACCCTCTGAGAAGTATTGGGAAAATTTTTTCTGCCATTTCTTTACCTCTCAGGATTTGAGGAATAACATGTAACAGCCTTTTGTGGGCTCTTTCCCTTTTTAGGGGAGTTGCATATCTATATATTCCTCCACCTGCAGTCTTTATTTCTCTGGTCTCCTTTCTGCATTAAGTTTAGGAATGTCGGACCTTGCAAGGGCAGGTAGTGGTGAAGGTGGGGAAGTCTGCAGTTTTGCAGCTGCTTCTACCTGAAGCTGGTGAGTAAGCTTAACTTCTTCTCTAATATCATCAGTCCTTGTGTGAGTATCACTGTGTTGTTCATGGATTTCCTTCTAAACATCTATGCATTCTGAGATAACCAAGAACAAATATAAGACTTCTTCTTAAATGACAGCTTTCTACAATGCAAACCTGAAGAGTCTTGCTATTCTGAAACACAAGTGTTTCTATAATCTCTAAATCTCAAGGTCATGAGCCTCCCTTAGAATGAGGATGGGATAATATAAATAAAAACGGAAGGCCAGGGATTCTGGAAGGCCAAGCCCCAATAACAATTTTTAATATTGTTCTAGCTATTGAGGTAGGCACTTTATTTATTTATTTATTTACTCATTTTTAGCTAGGCACTTTAGATATATTACCTCATTTAATATTTTCACAGCCATTTAAAACTCATAACCTAAATATTATATTACTACTTTAGAAGAAAAAAATGGGTAACCATGGATGTTAAGTAATTTAGTATTGCTTATACAAACTAGTAAGCGGCAAGACCAGAATTTAAACAGTTGTCTTTGTCTTCTAAATCCATACTCTTAATCACTGTGCTATATTAGTGATTAGTGGATGGAAAACTAAAACAATAAGCCATGATCTTTTATCAATTGCCTCTTCTAGGACAGGAGATAATTCTGAGTAGCAAAAACTACCCAAAAAAAGAGAGGTAGTTTATCTGTGGCCATTTTTAAGTTAGGATTGAATATTCCATTAATCAACCATCTTCCAATTTTAGAAACCTGAACCTGGGCATATCCTAATTCATGATTCCGGCCTTACCCAGTACTGTGATCTATTCAGGGCTAACAACCCACTGATGAACTGACAAGTAGGATTCTGACAAAGTCCAAGGAAGGAGAGCTTTCATGGTCTGACATGTCAGGGTTACATTTTACACTATCTCTACTTTGTCTGCTTAATTGAGCAATATTCTCAGTGTCCCCTTCCTTTACAATTCCCATAATAATAGATTGATTTTTTTTTCTGGAAAAAAATATAATTGTCACAGTCCTCTGAAAATTCATGATATAAACATTTTAATTGATATTCCAAATCTCTTCATACATCTTTTACTGGTTCTTAAGTACCCTCTTCCGTAGTCACTATACAAAACTTTTAGTCTCCTCAAATATTTCAACTCAGAACAAATAACTCCACTTACTTTTATTGAGAAGATGCTATGTGACATAGTTCCTCATTTTTCTTCTTCAAAATGGCTCTGTCTTGATATCATATCATAAGAGGATTTTCTTTGTAAATGGAGAATATTTACTCTAAAAAGAAAAAGACAAGTGGGGGTACACAATAGACGATGATGATTAAAGTTTCTTTACTTTATATAGCTAAAAATTCATGTAACTGTTCAGCCATCTGGCTTACACATGGAAGACACTAGACTTACTGAATTGGCTGAGATCACAAGAATAACCATTTGGTCACCTAGCAAACATTGCTTGGGTGCCTACTCTGTGCCAGGAACTGTAACCAAGATCTAAAATAATAGTTTGGTCACATAGGGCTCAACACAACAAAGGCTTTTTCCAGTTTGAATGTCCAAGGAGTAGACTATCTTTAAAACCTATAAATAATCCATTTTTCAACCAAATACCTACTGACCACATCAGATATTGTAAGATGTTTTTTCCTACTGCAGAAGAGATTAAAATAATTGAATTACTTTTTTACTCAATGCTTGTATGGAATGACAATTCTGGGTTCTTTTCTCCAGTATTTATTATCTACTCAGCACTGTATTTATTTTCACATTCCTTCAAAACTATATCTATTCTGATTCAAGTTTTTTTCTGATGATTTATAAGTGGTTTCCTCTAGTCCCCATGACTCCTCTAAGCCTCAATCATGCTTAGCCCTGCCCACTGGCCATTTCCGGTTGGATGTCTTGCTGTCTGTCCAAAATTAAAGTATTTAATCAAACTTATCCTTAACTCAAAACTACTAGTATGTACACATTTCTAACAATAGCACCATTTTATTCCTTTATTAATTTTGGCATAAAATCTTATAGTCACCATTGATGTACTGTGTCACTTAGGTTTTAGGATTCATCGATCATCAATCATGCTGACTCAATATTTCCAGTGGTCTCTTGTTCACTTTTTAAAAGACAAGTTGCATCCCTCTTCCTAGTTCATTAGACTATTCTTTAGAGTGTCTAATGAGTAGGACACAGTATCCCTAAATCTGTCTTCCTTGACATTTCTCAAAATAAGTACATACACTCTTTTTACTTTAAGTGTTTGCAGCCTATGAATAATACTCTTTATCAAAATTTAAAAGGATTTGGACCATATTTCTGTACAGCTACTGGTGAGTGAAACTCATTCATTTCCCTGCATCTCGGGTAGCACAAAATATTCAGTAGATAGTTTATAAATGGAAAAATGGAAGTATACCACTAAAATACCCCAGTCATTGGCAATTCAGAAAAACTTTCAGCACAAGAAAAAATGCTAATGGCATACAAATTAAAGCACAGTGATGTACCTGTACATCCCTATTAGAAAATCTACAATGAAAAAGACTGACCATCTCAAATGTTGGTGAGTAAGTGCATCTACTGAATCTCATACACTTCTTTTTGGAATATAAAATGATAAAATCACTTTGGAAAATAGTTGGTCAGTGTTTTAAAGTCGTAAATATATACCAACCATATGACCCAGCCATTTCACTCCTAGGAATCTACTCCAGGGAAAAGAAAATATATGTTCCCACAAAGGCTTGCACATGAATGAATGATCATGGCAGATTTTTCACAATAGCCTCCACCTGGAAATGGCCCGAACACCTGTCAACTGGTGAATGGATAAACAAATTGTGGTATACTCATACAATGAAATACTGCTCAGCAATAAAAAGGAATGAACTAATACAGCAGCATAAATGTCTCAAAATAATTATGCTGAGTGAAAGAATCCAGGCATAAGCAGAGTACATACTGTATTATCCGTTTATATAAAATTCTAGAAATTTTAAACAAATCTGTAGTGACAAAAACAGGCTACTGGTTACCTGAGGACAGATGGATACAAAGAGAGCTTACAAAGGGTCACAAGGAAACTTTTAAAGGCAATGAATGTGTTCATTATCTTGATTACAGTCATGATTTCATGGGTGCTTGCATATGTCAAACTTGACCAAATTGGCACACTTTAACCTTATGCAGTTTTTTATATATCGTTTATACCTCAATAAATCTGTAGAAAGATAAATGAAAAGAAAGAAAAAAACTTTTTGTCCATTGGAAAAAATCAATTATATAGATAAACACAGTTTGCAGAGGAAGACTTGAATATTTTAAATGAAAATCTGGCTAAGGATTATTGCTGTAAATGTAAGATGGACTCAATTATTTATTCATGCACTTAATGTATACCTACTTAGGACTTATAGGCACTATTCCAGACACCAGAGATATATCTATGAACAATGAAGGTGAAGTTCCTGTCCTCTCAGAGGTTATGTTTTATGGGGTAGAGGGGACAAAATGCTTATCACACAGATGAATAAATTCTATATGATTGTCAAGGGGAGTAAAGCAGGGGAAAGAGAAGACAGGAATAATGGGGGAGGAGGTTACTATTTTGGATGGACAGGGAAGATCTGACAGATGACATTTGAGCAGAAAACCCTTTTATAACATTAATGCTTTTAATTAATAATTTTCATAATTTCAGACTTTTTTGAGAATTTGGATAGTGAAATGTTCTGGATAGTAACTTGTAATTCTTCATGTGACTCACCTCCTTGATCTTAAAGAATTTGGGAGTCTGTTGATGGGGGGGGTGAACTATAGAGAGTTAAACATAATATCTATAAATTAAAGGGCTGTGTGATTTCTAAAAGCCAAACACCAATTAGGAAACCAGTTTCAAATTAGAATCATCTTCCTTAATTACCACTTTGAAGGGAATTACCTTGCCCCCGTAATAGAACATGTAGCTCCCTTTCATTTTGTAGCTGAGCCTAAGTATTCTGTTTTTGATTTACCTTTACTTGTATGTACTGACTTCTACATGTTGAAATCAATACATTCATAGCAATGAACGATGAGACCATCTTTGTATGATCATATTTAACTATCAGTGTTATTATCTATCATTCACCTATCCATCCAGCATGTACTTAGTACCCACTATGCTCTGTGCAAGAACTGCAGTGTGAAGCCATGGCAATGAACCAGACATAGACCTTGAACTTCTTTAGCTTATTGTGCACTAGGAGTGGACACATGTAAATAAATGAGAAAAGAAATTGCCAGAGGTGTTGACTTAACAAGATAAAGCAGGAGGGAGGGGTTTGTCAGGCCCAGTATTATGCAGTGTCCTTGGTAATCTTTCTGTAAGCTGCAGCTTTCCCCCTCTTCCTAAAATGTCCTGTATCTAATACTTTGGAGCCAGCTAGACTTGGTCAAATCTCTTTTATATCCTTAAACATCTTTCAGGTACTTAACACTCCTCCAGCTGTTCACCTGTAAAATGGGAGAGATAGCAATAAGGATTAAATGATATAACAAATATAAGGTGTCTAACAGATTAAATATCCAATTAATGTTCCTTTTCTTCACTCACCCTAGGATCCAAGTGTGATTTTATACTTTAAATTTTTAAAAAATTATTATGGAATATTTCAGCTACAAAGTGTTTAAAGAATAAATTAATAAAGCCCGTTTCAGAAACAGAACATTATCAATACAGTTAAGATCTATGTACCTGACTCTCTCATCTCCCTCTTAGCAATAGCTTCTTCCAAGAAATAACCTCTATTCTGAGTTTGCTGTATATCAACCCCATGCATTTATTTATTTTTATTACATATATACACATATGTACTACATGTGTATATAATGTTGTTTTGTGTGTTTTTAAATTACATCACAGTCTAGGTTCTAAAAATCAGATTTCCCTGCAAATGTGTTTGTAAGATGCACCCTTGTTGATATGTACAGAGCTAGGTCAGTCACTTTTCTGTTCATACTCTTCCATGTAAATATTTCATGACTTTATTTTTGTTCTGGTTGGTAGACATTTAAAATGCTGCTTTAACAATGCTGCCATAAATGTTCTAATCAAGGTGTAATTTCGAACTTGTGAGTTTCTCAGGGGCATACTTGGAAGTAAAATTGTTGGATCGTTGAATATACACAACTTCTATTTAATCGATGTTACCAAATGACTCCCAATATGCTGTAATAATGCAACTTTCCACTAGTAGTATACGAATTACTAATTTTCCACGTTCTCATTACTTCCTGGCATAGCCATATATAAAAATGTTTTCAAATGAAAGAGTGTGAAATGGTACTTCAATATGGTTTCAATTTATGTTTTCCTTTCTACCAGTGGAGTTGGGCATCATTTTACATGCTTAGTGGTCATTTGGGTTTTCTCTCCTATGAATAATTTTTGCCCATTTCTTCAAAGTGTCTTCATAGCAGGAGAACTGACATATTTTTTTCTTCTCCAGTTTTAAATTTATTAGAGTCTTGGTAAAAAAATATTTAAACCTATTGGAAAATTTAAAAAACCTTACCATCCTTATTCCCAATCACCCAGTTTTCCTCTTTGTAATTAACTTTTCTTCAAAGTTGAAATCTGGAAGCAGCATATAGAGAGTATTGCTTTCTTAATTCTGTCTGTGCAGTGAGAAGTATGTTGAATAGAGTGAAACTTAGGTTCCTGTGGCAATTCTTAAAGGACTAGACAGACTGAACCAATCAAGAGGCTTTTATTACCCCCAAGCAGAGAGAGAAAATGAAGAATAGAGAATGATCACTGAGTGTTGAAGGTCACAGAAATTGAGAATGGAAGGTCTCATACCAGCAGAGGGCTCAGGCTAGAGCTGCCCTTCAGTACAAAAGTCTCAGGAGCCACTGGCTTGTGTGTGATCTGTCTGTCCTCATACAGGCCAGTGACCACTGAAATGTATGGAGATGGAGTCAGTACCTGCTAACCAAAAGTTCTTTATGAAGCCTGTTGAGTCCTGCATAATGCTGGACATTGCCTCAGTATCCTCTGACATCATAGTGAATAATATGCCTATGATTTGTATTTATTGTTTGTTATATAGGAAATGCTTTACTAGCTCATTGGATTTCTCAATACTCCTAACAGGTTAAGTCATCCCATGGATGAAGAAACTGAGGTGCATCCTGGAGAATAATTTACCCATAGTCATAGCTGATAAGTTACTGGTCATAGATAGTGCTTGCCTTGTGATAAAGTCAGTAGATTTACTTAAGCTGATGTGAAGCAGAGTTTACTAGTAGTTATTTATTTCAAATTTAAATTGTATTATCACCCACCTGGAATTGAGAATTGCCAATTTATTTGGAAATGTCCAGATTATTTTACACCTCACCTCACATATTTCTTTACAATGAAAGTATCATGTGCCCCAAGTATATAAACCTCTGAAAGTAGATGCCAGGTCACCACTAAGAAAGATCTGACTAGAAACCCAAAGAGTTGGACATTTCTAAACATACAGCTCCTCTTCCCTATTGCTGTCATCCTCAGCCACCTTCCCCTGGATATTGGCAGGGAGAATAAGCCACTTTTACATAGCAAACCTCTGGGTTTATCATAAAATTTATAAAGCTTCAGATTTAGGCAATTTGTGAGCCATTTCATTTCTGCAGGGGAAATAAAAACTAGCTCTAGGATTTCAGGCTTTCATATACTAGCCAAAATGAACCCCTCCAGGATGTTCTTCCAGAGTTCCCCCAAACAATCCCAACTTTCTCGAGGTCTCCCTTCTCAGAGACCAGCAGCAGTAGCCCAATATGAGCTTCAGGGGTCTAACTGCGAAGGTCAATTGTTACTTGAAGTTTCCTAGATGAAAAACTCAATGTCTTTTTATAAAAAGATTAAACATTTATTTTAAAAGGTGATATGTTCCCTCTGATACTCTTTGTGCTTTTGGCAGAATGCATTCAAGCCAATTTGGGGGTAATATTCAGTCTTAAAACTGTGGCCACTAATCCACAGAAGCTGTTGACTTCTTTGAAGTTTTCTTTCACTATGAGCTGACATGGTTTTAGCCAAACTTGGCTTCAGGAGACCTTCAGAGATTGTTCTCTGCCCAGGTTGTGTGCTCTCTACATGGTGGTTGAGCCCTTGGCTCAAATTTCCTGGGGAGAAACAAGTTGCTCAAGTACAAGGCACAGTAGATAAATGTTTCCAGCCCAGGGAGAGGTTTGTGAGAGGAGTGTGTGTAGGGCTGTGTGTATAAGGCTATGTGTGTGGAGTGGGTTTGAGTATGAATGGGTATGAGTAGATTTTGCTGAAATGAACCCATGAGATGTATATTGAAAAATTAAGTTGTACTAGTGTGTTCTAAACATTTACATTTGTCAGTTCTAGAAATCACTTTGGTAATGACTATACAACGGTTACCAGTGGTTCTCAACCTTCTGGCCCTTTAAATACAGTTCCTCATGTTGTGACCCAACCATAAAATTATTTTCATTGCTACTTCATAACTGTAATGTTGCTACTGTTATGAATCATAATGTAAATATCTGATATGCAGGATGGTCTTAGGTGACCCCTGTGAAAGGGTCGTTCGACCGCCAAAGGGGTCACGACCCACAGGTTAAGAACCGCTGGATTATGCTCTATATAGCATTGTTTCCCCAAGTAATTATTAGCTACCTTGAGATAATGATGAAATGATCTTGGTAAATGGTCTAATAAAAACTAGTGTCATGCCAAATTGACCTTGGGCAGCAATGAGAAAGTAGCACGTGAAAGTAGTTAAGTGTATTACCCAAAGTTCCCATTACTGTATTCAGACATCTTGCCTTACGATGCACTAATATTTCTCTTAAATAGGGTCACGGATCATTAATTCCCTGGCCTTGAAGTCTCATTATTAAAAGTGTTACTTAGCAACTTTTAGACATTGAAGTGAATCCAAATAAGAAAAGCCAAAAGTTCTGTTGGTCTGTTCACTCTTATTGTGGAAAACGATTGATGTCCTAAGCTGGAATATTTTTCATTTGCTTTCTTAGAATTATATTGTCTTGACTAGGTTAGGAAAAGTAAAACGTGCATTTTCTTGGCTCCCCTAGATCAGTAACAAAATCATAAACATATTGGTGTTCATCTCATGTGTCTGCTTCACTATTCTTCACACATGAAAATGGCTCTCTGCTCTCCTCCAAAAATGTTGCATTCAGTCTTGAAACAACAATATATGCTGTCTAATACTGAGTTGGTGGATGAAAGAGGCCCAAATATGCCTATTTTTTTTAATCTGCAGGTTTGATTCATTGTTTGCTTTTTTTCTTTTTTGCTAAAAACAGTCATGTTTGTCTTGAATACTGCATGCCCATTGGTGTAGCCACTAGGACTGTCTAGAATGAGAACACCATCTCCATTGTGTTCCTACTCTACTTCAACATTTACCTATAGTTAGGCACTTACCATCCTGTACTATACACTTATGCTTGTATCCAGGCTTGACTTCGTGGGTGTGTGTAGTCATGCACGGCCCACACTTTGCAGGGCCACACTCATGGTTTAATGCAGCACTGTGGCTCTCTTGAAATTCTTAATTTTTGAAGCAGAGGCTCTGTATTTTTCATGTGTCCTCCCTCCCAATGCACAGTGCGAGACCTGGCATATATTAAGACATCATAAATGTTTTTAAAATGAATGAAGGATTTACAAAGTCAGGTCTTATTTATCTTAACATGGATCATATTGTATGACATGTAATGTTAAATATGCTTTAAAATGCTTTGATGAGCCCAGCTGTCTTGGCTCAGTGGTTGAGTACCAACCTATGAACCAGGAGGTCACAGTTTGATTCCCTGTCAGGTCACATGCCTGGATTGTGGGCTCCATCCCCAGTGAGGGTTGTATAGGAGGCAGCCAACCAATGATTCTCTCCCATCATTGATATTTCTATCTCTCCCTCCCTCTCTCTTCCTCTCTGAAATCAATAATATATATATATTTCTAAGATTTGCGCAATAGTCCTTCCTTCCCCTGGCTGCTGGCACTGGTTTCCCTCCGGCACCCAGGACCCAGGCTTTTGGTCCGGCCTCAGCGGAGAAGCCAAGCCTCTTCAATCTTCAGTCTTCCCTCCATGCCTGCGTATGCAAATTAACCGCCATCTTTGTTGGGTTAATTTGCATAGTCACTCTGATTGGTGGGTATAGCAGAGTAACACCAATTAGCATGTTTCTCTTTTATTCATGTAGATATATATATTTTAAAAATAAATAAAGGGCTTTGATGAAATTACTTAAACAGAACCAAGTTTCAATATCAAAACTTTAAGATGATGGAAACATGACTTCAATTTAGTTATGACAGCCATTTAGTCTGAGAGGACATACCTTTGTTAGACATTTTCATAGAACACTTGGCTACCAATTTTAGATTCAAGTATTACTGAACAAGTATCAGTTGATAGTTGGTATAAAAAGAACTTTGAGACTTGGATATATTCCCTCAGACTCACTTTAGTGCTGTGTCAAATGGGAATACAGCTACTTGCTTGTCATACCTCACAGTTTTTGTAGAGGAGATATCTTCTACACTAAAAAAGACAAAGATGCTAATTGACCATACCTTTGCTACACCCACCAGCCAATCAGAGTGACTATATGCAAATTGACCCAACCAAGATGGTGGTTAATTTGCATCTACTGGCCGGGAGCGAAGACTGAAGACAATGTGGAAGCGAAGCACTGCAGAAGGGAGCAAAGTAGAGGGGGCACAGACAGGAATGGAGCCAAGGCAGCAGAGGCGGGAGGCGGGAGGGAAACCAGCAGGGCGGCGGAGCGGGAGTGAAGCCCACCTCAGCGGGTTTCACTCCCTTCTCTGCTTCGCTCCAGCTGCAGGAAGCCCTATTCTTGCAGGATCTTCCTGCAATGGGCCTCTAACATATATATACACACACACATATATATACACACACACATATATACATATATATACATATATATACATATATATACATATATACACACATATATATATATTAGAGGTCCGGTGCACAAAAATTTGTGCACTCGGGTGGGGGGGGGGTGTCCCTCAGCCCCACATGTGCCCTCTCGCAGTCTGGGACCCCTCGGGAGATAACAACCTGCTGGCTTAGGCCCGCTCCCGGGTGGCAGAGGGCAGGCCCATTCCCTACGTGCAGCTCCTGGTTGAGCTCAGAGCAGGGCCGACTGGGGAGTTGGGGCGCCACCCCCTGTCATGCACAGAGCAGGGCGGATCGGGAGGTTGCGATGCCACCCCCAGTCACGCTCAGGGTAGGGCCAATTGGGGGGTTGGGGCACCGCCCCCTGTCACACTCAAGGCAGGGCCAATGGGGAGGTTGTGGCGCCACCCCCTGTCACGCACAGAGCAGGGCCGATCAGGGGGTTGGGGCGCTGCGCCCTGTCATGCACAGAGCAGGGTTGATCAGGGGGTTGGGGAGCTCCCCCCCCGTCACACACAGAGCACGGCCGATAGGGGAGTTGGGGCACCGCCCCCTGTCACACACAGAGCAGGGCCCATCAGGAGGTTGGGGAGCTCCCCCCTGTCACACACAGAGCAGGGCTGATAGGGGCGTTGGGGCACCACCCCCTGTCACACACAGATCAGGGCGGATCAGGGGGTTGGGGCACTCCCCCCTGTCACACTCAGGCAGGGCCAATGGGGAGGTTGCGGCTCCACCCCGTCACACACAGAGCAGGGCCGATCAGGGGGTTGGGGAGCTCCCCCTTATCAGGCACAGGGCAGGGCCGATCAGGGGGTTGGGACACCTTCCCCTGTCACAAACAGAGCAGGGCGGATAGGGAGGTTGTGGCCCCGCCCCCTGTCACACACAGAGCCACATGGCAATCAGGGGGTTTGGGCGCTGCCCCCTGTCACGCTGCTCCAGGCACCAGGAGGCCTCGCTGCTCAGCTGACCCCGGTGCTAGGAGGCCTCGCTGCTCCGCTGACCCCGGTGCTGGGAGGCATATTACCCTTTTACTATATAGGATAGAGGCCTGGTGCACAGGTGGAGGCCTGCTGCTTTGCCCTGAAGGGTGTCCCGGATCAGGGTGGGGGTCCCGCTCGGGTGCCTGGCCAGCCTGGATGAGGGGATGATGGCTGTTTGCAGCTGGTCACACACCCTTCAGAGTGGGGGTCCCCACTGGGGTGCCTGGCCAGTCTGGGTGAGGGGCTGAGGGACGTTTTCAGGCTGGCGGGTGACTGAAGCTCCCAACCTCTCCTTTTTTTCTTTTTTTTTATTCTGGGATTTATTTACCTTCTATGGCTGTCACTGGATCCGAGAGCTGGCTTTAGCTCTGAGGCTCAGCTCCAGCTCTGGCTGAAAGCAGGTATCTGGGTTTGTTTGGGTTCTATAATTGAAACACTGTTTCAGCTCCAGCTCCAAGGCTGGCCGGCTGAAAGCAGGTTTCTGGGGATTGTTTAGCTTCTATAATTGCAACATAGTTGCTTAGAGTGCAAGCTCAGAGCCCAGCAGCGGCAGGCGGGGAACCTTGGCTTCCTCCATCACTGGAGCAAGCAAGCCTCCTTTTCGCTTCAGCTGCCTGGCTACCGGCCGCCATCTTGGTTGGCAGTTAATTTGCATATCTCGCTGATTAGCCAATGGGAAGGGTAGCAAAGTTATGGTTAATTACCATGTTTCTCTATTATTAGATAGGATACACACACACACACACATATACACATGTATATATGTATATATATTAATCACTGCAGATATACTAGATATTATATGCAAAATGCTATGCTATGTGATCTGGAAACCAGTGATTTAAACCCAAGAGCCCTTTCTTTAGGGAATTTATAATCTAATTACAAGTATGAATTGTTCAGTCTAGTAGTAGGGAGTAACCAGTGGTTGTTTGGATCACAGAGCAGAAGCACCACCATGACGAATTCATCAGGCTTGCCATTCCTATCGTAGACCTTAGGAACCTGCACTTTTAACTGCTCATACTTTCAGACAGTTTGGAACCTTAATTTTGGTCAGTTTTTACATTTGAAACAGTGACAAGAGACAAGGGTCTTTATTTTCATTTTGTGTTTGTTCTGCTTTGCAAACATATAATTTCCAACAAAAATCATGGACCATAACTATCCCTGAATTGTATTTCTGAAGTTGAGACAGATTATGGGAAAACAGAGGGGGAAGGAGGGAGAGACAGAGAATATGAAGCTGGGAGGGAGAGAGGATGGAATCAGGATCCTCTGGGAAGATTCCATTATCTCTCATGTCAGCTTCCCCCATCGCCTTGGCTTGTGAAATATTTGCTACTCACTGTACTTCCTGGGTGAGGCCACTTGTTAAAGATTTTAATATCTTTGTACAAATTATAATGAACTCTCCCCCAAATCATCATCATCACCACAACCACCAAAGCAAAAGGAAGAAAGAGATTATATTTAAGAAGTAAGTCCAGCCCAGCCGGTGTGGTTCAGTGGTTGAGCATTGACCTATGAACCAGGAAGTCCTGGTTCCATTCCCAGAGTACAGGCTTGATCCCCAGTTGGAGGTGAACAGAGGCAGCTGATCAGTGATTCTCTCTCATCATTGATGTTTCTCTCTCTCTCTCCCTCTCTCTTCCTCTCTGAAATCAATTATATGTATATTATTTTTTAAGACATCCATATAGTAATATAGAATTGGCACCCCTAAGAAATGCTGCCATTTTGGGTAAACTCAGGCATGTCCAAGATGTAAATCAAATGTGCGTTTAACTTGGGCAGTTTGACTTTTATATGGAAGAACACAGAAAAAATTGCTCAGGTAATAATAGCCCAGAGATTTCTGCAAAGCAGATGTGAGATGGGAGTGGGAGTAAACCAATCCTATCTCTCTTATCTGGGCCCTGATTTCCTGTAACTCCATTGTCTAGTGAATCCAGACCAGATTTTGGACTTGCTTAAACTTTACCCAACCTTCAACTATACAATTTTTATGTAGTTTTATATTTAATCATCACAGAATCATAGGGTCAGTTTGTGGTAGCTTTTTTCCAAAATTATTCTGGGATATGTTTGGATTGGCATTTAAGCATCAGTTTTATTTGTCCTGGAGTGTAAATCAAATAAAGAATCACTTTTGGGTCGATTCAGACCCAAATATCTTTCATATAGCCAAAGTTTGTATATAGCAGTAGAAGGTTTTATATTTTAGTTCATTTTTATAAAATACTGTTTGTACATCAAGGAAATATTTTAAAACAAATCAAGGAAATGTTTTTTTTAATCATGTTTTAGACTCAATCAGTACTGTGGAGTTAAAAAAAATCATATAATTTGAGAAAATATATTTAATAATTGGTGCCAATTTTTAGATGGTGGTCTTTAGAATTTTCTAAATTTCCTAATTAGGGTGTAGCAAATTTAATGACAAAGAACTACACACAAGCAGCTAATTACAGTGGAACACCACTGATATTGAGGAGCTAAAGAAAGGGTAACTAACATACCATCCACTTTGCCTGTTGCTATTCCACAAAACACATCAGAGTTCAAAACTATAAGATGAAACACATTCAGCCAGCCTATTTTCCAAAGCTTAACAGTCTGTGTTTTTGAAATGCACTAATTTAAATTTAAAGACACATATTTAATGTTCCCCTTTGTAGGTTTTCAGCAGCAAACACACATGGAGTCACCATCTGTTTTTAGCCTGGTTCATTACCAATTCATCTCCTGTGCTGTATTATCAGATCAAGAGGGTGGACATAAATTTGGCCACCTGGGCACTGGTGTCATTAACGTGCACCCCAGCCACACACTCATAAAGTGGTTTTGCTTGGAGCTGTAACTTCGTGGTGCTTCCTTTTTCCATTTGATCAATGTTGAGTTTTGCTCAGTAAGCTCTTAATAATGTAATTTTGAAACAAACTAAAGAACACCAAGAGCTTTCAGGGGTATTTTGCCTACAAATACATGAGAAAATGATTTGTGTTTTGAGGGATGGACACAAACTGATAGAACCAAGCTGGTAGAAATAGAATCAGAGAGAAGAGACATGCAGGGAGGGAGGGAGGGAGGGAGGGAGGGAGGGAGGGAGGGAGGGAGGGAGGGAGGGAGGGAGGGAGGGAGGGAGAGAGGGAGGGAGGGAGAGAGAGAGAGAGAGAGAGAGAGAGAGAGAGAGAAAGAGAAAGAGAAGGTCCTTTATATTTCCATGAATGTGTGCAAGTGTGGAAGAGTTCAGACTGTTTCAATGTAATTTTTAGTGTGGCTCATGATTGAAAATGGGGGAGCCCTTGTATTTTCTTTGTTGTAAAGGAAATCCCTAGCTATTCATCTCAAATCACTTAGTTCATCACAAAATCAAGGTGCCACATTTAAAACAGATGTTTAATTTCTAATTAAAAGTTTGACCAAGTGTCACTTTAGGAACTATATTGAATTGAAAACTAAGCTAATAAATTATGAAGTTAATTAAAACAGATAAATTGCCCTAACCGGTTTGGCTCAATGGATAGAGCATCGGCCTGCGGACTGAAGGGTCCCGGGTTCGATTCCAGTCAAGGGCATGTACCTTGGTTGTGGGCACATCCCCAGTAGGGGGTGTGCAGGAGGCAGCTGATCGATGTTTCTCTCTCATCGATGTTTCTAACTCTCTATCCCTCTCCCTTCCTCCTTCCTCTGTAAAAGACCAATAAAATATATTTTAAAACAGATAAATTGCCATGATTTTTTTTCTATCCCTTTTAAACATTGAACAAAATCACAGAAACACAGTTATCTTAAAAATATGATATGAAGTAATTTATAATATAATAATCACATGTTTTATAGAAATTTACTATTATAATTGAAAATCATATAAATAATATAAAAATTCTCATTCCTGACTCTCATAAAAATTTTCTTAGGATTCTGGGCTGATTCAGATTTTAATAATCAAAATATCACAAAATGTAAGACCATTAACAGAACCCTTTGCTGAATAGCTACTATAGCAATTTTGAGGAATAAAAAGATGGAATACAGAACTTGAACTCTTATCTCAAGGGATTTATAATCCAGTTGGTAAGATAACTTTATTCGATCATTGAATAAAGTTAGAGCATTTTATTTTAAAATGTTACCAAGTCTCAAAGTATATTAACTGTGGAAATTCAGAGAAGTAGGCTACCAATGGTAACTTAGAAGGCCCGTTTGAAATGAATAAAACTAAAAAAAAAAAAGACCGTACCCTTTTATGTAATGATGTTTACTTTGAATTTATATTAGTTCACACAAACACTCCATCCATGTTTTTGTTCCGGCCCTCCGGTCTAGTTTAAGAACCCAATATGGCCCGCGAGTCAAAAAGTTTGCCCACCCCTGCTCTAACCACTAAGGAACACTAGCTGGGCTGTACAGAGATTTTTAGTTTGATGCAGTACCATTTATTTATTTTTATTTATTTTTTTAATGTATTTTTATTGATTTCAGAGAAGAGGGGAGAGGAGAGATAGAAACGTCAATGATGAGAGAGAATAATTGATCAATTGGTTGCTTCCTGCATTCTCCCCCTCCCCCCCCCCCAATGGGGATTGAGCCTGCATCCTGGGCATGTGTTCTGACCAGGAATGGAACCATAACCTCCTGGTTTATAGGTCTACACTCAACCACCAAGCCACACCAGCCAAGCTATTTTTATTTTTGTCTTCCTGTGTCTATAATTTTTTTTCTTTGCAGTGTTTTTATTTATGTTTTAATAATTTTTTATATTCTTAAAAAAGTCCCTTTAACATTTCTTATAATACTGGTTTGATGGTGATTAACAACTTTAGCTTTTGTTTGTCTGAGAAGCTCTTCTGTCCTCTGATTCTAAATGATAGCTTTGCTGGGTAGACTAATCTTAGTTGTAGGTCCTTGCTTTTCATCACTGAGTATTTTGTGTCAATCCCTTCTGGCCTGCAAAGTTTCTGTTGAGAAATCAGCTGATAGTCTATGGAAGCTCCCTAGTAGGTAAGTAACTGCTTTTCTCTTGCTACTTTTAAAATTCTGTCTTTGTCTTTAACCTTCTGCATTTTTATTATGATGTGTCTTGGTGTGGGCCACTTTGGATTTATCTTGTTTGGGATTCTCTGTGCTTCTGGAACTTGTATGTCTATTTCCTTTGCCAGGTTAGGGAACTTTCAGTCATTATTTCTTCCAATAGGTTTTCAGTCCCTTGCTCCCTCTATTCTCCTTTTGGTACCTCTATGATGCAAATGTTGTTATGCTTGATATTGCCCCAGAAGTTCCTGAAACTATCCAAACTTTTATAATTCTTTTTCCCTTTTGCTGTTCTGATTGGGTATTTTCCACTACCTTGACTTCCAAATCATTAATTCATTCTTCTGCTTCATCTAATCTGTTGTTGATTCCATGTAATGTATTCTCTATTTCATTTATTGTATTTTTTACTTCTGACTGGCTCTTTTTTTCATGGTGTTTATGTCCTTTTTCATGCTTGCTATCTCTATGTGTAAGTTCTAGGTTTATTGAACTTCCTTATAGCCTGGGCTTTGAACTTAATATCTAATATATAGCTTACCTCCATTTTGTTTAGTTCTTTTTCTGGAGTTTTTCCTGTTCTTTCAATTGGGACATGTCTTCTCATTGTGGCTGCCTACCCCTCCCCTCATATCCCCCCCTTATATATTAGGTAGATCTGCTATGTCTCTCATCCTGGCAGAGTAAATTTATATATTAGGTGTCCTGTGGGGCCCAGTGGTGTAGACTCAGTGGTCACTTCAGTTGGGTGCACCAGGGGTGTCCCTTGTGTAGATTGTGTGTGCCCTCTTGTAGTTGAGTGTCGATTGCTGTTTGCACATCAGTGGGTGATATTAACTCTCAGGATGACTGACTGTGTGGACTTGCTGTGATTACAGATGATGAGCTGGATTTGCTTTAGCAGGGTTCTGGTGACCACTGAATCATTTGTGACACTAATTGGGTGGTGCTCCCATATGGTCTGAAGCCAGCCACTGGGTTTGTTGCTTCTGGGGCCTCTTGGGAGGGGCCCTGGTGCAGGCCAAGATCAGCTCCTGAAAGGAGCTAAAAAGTGTCTGTGCTTTGCCTGGGGATACCTGGGAGAGGCCATGCTGCCAACCAAGGCTGGCTTCCACTACTCTGGTATCATGGTTGCTTAACAAGAGACACAGGGCATGCTGAGGTCTGCAACTGCTTGTTTGGGGTTTGTGGACCTTCAAGAGATTATATGAAAATCTGCAACTTGAGCCAAGGCAGGCTGCTTGTAAGGAATAGCACTGAGAGAGGTTTCTGCCTGGAATGAAAGTTAGGTGGAGCAGGGTCTAAGGCAGTGGTTCTCAACCTTGGCTGCACATTAAAATCACCTGGGAATCTTTGTAAAATCCTGATTTCTGGGCCTCATCCTCCGGAAATTCTGTTTCTTTGTTATGGGGTGGGACCACAACATTAGTAACAAAGAAACAGAATTTCTGGAGGATGAGGCCAAGAAATCAGGATTTTAAAAAGATTCCCATGTGATTCTAATGTGCAGCCAAGGTTGAGAACCACTGGTCTAAGGCAGTGGTCAGCAAACTGTGGCTCGCGAGCCATATGCGGCTCTTTGGCCCCTTGAGTGTGACTCTTCCCCAAAATACCACGTGCGGGCGCGCACGTACAGTGCGATTGAAACTTCGTGGTCCATGCGCAGAAGTCGGTATTTTGTGGAAGAGCCACACTCAAGGGGCCAAAGAGCCGCATGTGGCTTGCAAGCCGCAGTTTGCCAAGCCACAGTTTGCTGACCACTGGTCTAAGGGAATTACCAGGGTGAGTGATGGAGACTCAGATTTGATATTTGCCTGCATCTGCCAGCTGTGTGAGAGGAGAGCTGAACAAAGGAACAATGGTCCCTGCCAGCATGTTTGTCCTATGGAGAACTGTCCCTTCAGTCCTTACCCTGAAGGCAGATAATTGAGTTCCTCTACATATATCCCTCTTGCTTTGCAAGCTGCCCAGTGTGGGTATGGGACTCCTCACTCCCCATTGTGTACCTCTGTTACCAAGATATCCTTCCCGATTCTAAACTATCACACATGGGTAGGGACCAGCCTGTTTCGTGTCATCATCCCTCCTACCAGTTTCAATGTGGCTTCTTCCTTTATCCTTAATTATAGGAGTTCTGTTCAGCTAGTCTTCAGGTGGTTCTCAATGGTGCTGGTTCTGTAATTTAGTTGTGATTTTGGTGTGGTCATGGGAGGAGGCAAGCACAGCATCTACCAATTTTGCCATCTTGAGAAGAAGTCACCCCATATGTTTTCCTGTAGGAATCTTATGATTTCAGGTCTTACATTCAAGCCCTTAATCTATGTGGGGTTAATTTTTGTATATGGTATAAGATAGGGATCCAGTTTTATTATTTTGCATGTGTCAATACATTGTCTCACTACCATTATTGAGGAGACTATCTTATGCGCATGTCTTGACTCCTTTGTCATAAATTAATTGATCCTATATACCTGGGTTTATTTCTGGGCTTTATTCTGTTCCATTGATTTATGTATATGTTTTTGTGCCAATACCATACTCTTTTGATTACTATAGCTCTATAATACAGTTTGAAATAAAAGTGTGGTGGCTCCAGTTTTGTTCATCTTTCTCAAGAATGCTTTGGCTATTCAAGGTCTTCTATGGTTCTACAAAAAATTTAAGATTATTATTCTATTTATCTGAAAAGTGCCATAAGGATAGTATTGCATCTATAGATGACTTTAGGTAGTATAACAATATAAATTCTTTCAATCCATGAGTATGGAGTATCTTTTCATTTATTTGTATCTTCTTCAGTTTTTAGTGTATAGATCTTTAGCCTCCTTGGGTAAATTTATCCCTAAATATTTTATTCTTTTTGTTGTTGTTGCTATTCTAAATGAGATTTTCCTGTTTTCTTTTTCTGACACTTTGTTAGTGTATAGAAATGAAACTGACTTTTTGTGAGTTGATTTTTTTTTATCCTGCAACTTTACCAAATTTGTTCTAACAGATTTTTGGTGGTCTTTAGGGTTTTCGATCTGTAATATTATGTCACTTGCGAAGAGAGACAATTTTACTACTTCCTGTTTAATCTGTATGCCTTTTATTTGCTTTTCTTGCTGAACTGCTCTGGCTAGAACTTTCAGTACTATGTTGAGTAGAAGACATCCTTGTCTTGTTTCTGATCTTCAAGGATAAGCTTTCACTTTTCCACCATTGAGTATGATGTTAACTGTGAACTTGTCATCTATGGTCTTGGTTATGTTGTGGCATGTTCCCTCTATACCAATTTATTGAGAGATTTTATCATGAAAGAATATTGAATTTTGTCAAATGCTTTTTCTGCATCAATTGAGATTATCATATGATTTTTACCCTTCATTTTGTGAATATAGTGATCACATTGATTTGTGGTTGTTGAGCCATCCTTACATCCTGGAATAAATCCCACTTGATCATGATGCATGATCCTTTTAAGGTACAGTTGAATCAGTTTGCTAATATTGTGTTGGGGATTTTTGCATCAGAAATATTGCCCTGTAATTTTCTTTATTCATAGTGTCCTTTTCTGCCTTTGGTATTGGGGTATGCTGGCCTTGTATAATGATTTTGGAAGTGTGCCATCCGATATATTTTAGAATAGTTTGAGAAGGATTGTACTCTGCAGCTCTATGATTTCTCTTTGGCACTTTTTTATTTTCTATCGCTGTTAAAATTCTCACTTTGTCACACATTGTTCTCCTGACCTCAGCAAGCATTTTTAAGGTCATTATTTACTAGAGCTCTCTATCAGGTAAATTGCTTATCTCCATTTTGCTAAAGTCTGTTTCTGGATATTTATTTTGTTCTTTTATTTGAAATATATTTCTTTGTCCTTTGTTTGAAATGTATTCCTATTCTCCTTACTCTCTGTGTTGGCTTCTGCACATTAAGATAAAACAGCCAGCTATCCCAGTCTTGACAGCGTGGTCTTGTATAGGAGACAAACCTCATCAATCTGTTTGGCCTGAGCTCTTGGTTGTCTCTCAAACATTTGTGATTGTCTAAACTGCCTTCTTTGTTCTTAGTTTCTCTCAGTAGCAGAGTGTGTGCCAGGACCTATCAGTGTACCTAAGGGGAGGATGGCACTTGGCTCCTAGATCAAGCTGACTGGAAGCCCGACCCTCAGGAGGCATCTTGGAGAATACATAGTTAAGCCCCTTTCCAGGGAGAAACTGAGAGATGGACATTTTTGCCTGCTCCCTCTGTGCTAGGCTGGGTTTACAGCTGCCGAGGGTGGATTCTGAGAAGATTAAGAACTGCTTCTTTGTTTGTTACAGTCCTGTGGGACTTGTGAATGCAAGCCCCTTTGGCGATCAGAGCCAGCCAATTAGAGGCCCATCCCTCCTAGGCAGTCATGAAAACTGGGTCATGAAATATCTGTAAAAGGGAGATACTGGTGACTTGTAGTGGGCTACAGGGCGAAGATGGTGGAGCAATTTGCCTGTTTCTCTGGTCTCTGGGATCACAGGCAGCCCCTAGATGTGTGCTAAATTAGAAGCCTGAAGCTCAGGCAGCAGCAGCTTTCAAAGTATGCAGCTGGACCCCTTTGGGGGAAAGACTGAAAGATGGGCAATTTTGCAGTTCCCTTTGCACTGTGCCCTAGGGGCATAGCCATGGGAGTGTTCCCATTTATTAACTACTGGCTCTTTTTTTTTTTTTTTTTTTTTTTTTTACTGTAGTCTTGTGAGTCTTCTGGATAAAGCCTTGTTGGCTTTCAAAGCAAAGTATTTTGAGGTCCCTTTTCTAAGGGAGTCTTAAAGTTGGGGTGCTAAATCTTTCCCTTCCTAGGGAGGAGCTGGGAGTTGGGAGTTTCCTCTCGATTGAATGGCACTGGCTGGGGGTAGGGGTTAGGTGAGGGTGTGTCTCAGCCTTATCTACCCATTTGATGTGGGTATTTTCTCATTCACCCAAAGTGTAGGAGTTCCTCACCAGTGGTAATTGATCCCTATGTAACTGTATATTCATGTGCCTGTGGGTAGAGGGGAGTATGGGAACCTTAATCCTGGTTGGCCTCTCATTAGTAGCATTCTGTAGGTTGCCTACACTGGTTGAATATGGTAGGTATGTGGAGAAAACCTATGAAGATTATGTGCACCTTGACCATCTAACAATATTATAGAAATCTTTGAAAAGGTTTTACAGTAAGTTATTTTACCACCATCATTAGACTGCCAATATCTTTCCTAAAGTGAGAGAGATGCTTCATTAAAAGTAGATGTTGTTGTTCTAATTCTAAACTTTTATGTAAGTTATTTATTCTAGTCAAATATAATTGACTTTTCTTTATCTACTGATCATGTTTCCACTAATATAGTTTCTTGATCCCATGAAAAACAGCATTACAGAATAATGTCGGCCATACTAAGGTACCAATAAGGTCACAACTTCAGTGGCTTAGTAGAATAAACGTTTATTTCCTTGCTCGTGCAAAGTCTCAGGTTGAGCAACTACCCAAGGCAACTGTTTTCGAGGCAATGGCTTAGATGCAGGCTGCTTTCACCTTGTAGCTCTATCTTTGTGATCCCAGCCAAATGGGAAAAGAAATTGTGCAGAACTGGTACTTGCTCATAAGTGACCCAGCCTTGCAGTTTCATGTAATTCCCAATCAGATTCCTTTGGTTAAAATAAATCACAAGGCTTCATCTAATTACAAGAGAACTGAGAAATGGTTGGCTGCTTGGTGGTCAGAAAGGAAAGAACTAGATGTAACTAAGCACTAGAAGTCCCTGTCACATTTAGTTTTCCCAGGTGGTAGTTGTAGGAAAGGGTACACTTGGGAGAAGCATGTGTGATGGGAAAAAAAGATTAAGAACATATTTATTTTATTAAAAAGTGTCATGCGAGTACCTAAAACTTTAGTTATCCTATTTTACATACTGAACTCTGAAAAAAATACTTTTAACACTTATCTCACTTTTTAGTTAAATACCGTGATTGTAGGTGTTTCTGTTCAAACATGTATGCTCTTATGTCCAAGAGTTGTTACCAAAGTATTTCAATAATTACAAGTTTTAAAAATCCTCATTGTTGAAAATTACAAACCCAAGGACCTATAATTCACAAACTAGTTTTGTTGTCCATTTGACATATTTTATTAAATTTGAAAGAAATAAAGGAAAATGCTTTGTAGGGTCATTGAAATAATTATTTCATCATAAACGTAGATGAAATTGGTAGGTGATATGGTAACCTGAAATTAAGTATCATTTTCACATTTATGTGAAGAGTAGTTTCGAAAGTTTTTAAGCATTGACTTATTTTATGTTCTTTTTACATCAAAACCATTTTCAAGGAGCTTTTAAGTTTTGCTCTTGGAGTGTACAATGAGGAAAAATATTTGAGAAGTCCAAACTCCGTAATTATTACAAATTTTTCCTAATTGCCCTTCACTTATCCTGATATTTTTATTCTAAAATAAGGGGCAAGAGAACTATGTAAGTCCTGAATCCCTTGGTCACTCTTAGTGACTTACCTGCTCCTGGTTTTCCTCCCTGGACACTTTGTCATAATCTTTCTCTTGGTGCCTCCTTCTCTGGTCAACATCTAAGGCTTGGTGCCTCTAAGGCTCTTTTTCTCCTTGTACACTCACTCTCTGGTCAGCCCATAAAGTTCCTTGGTACTAAGTGCCATCTATATACTGATATCCCACAAATAGTATATTTCTAGCCCTGAACTTTTCCCTAAACTCCAGGTGTTTTTTTTTTATTATTGCTTAAAGTATTACAAAGGGTATTACATATGTGTCCATTTTTTCCCCCCGCCCTAGACAGTCCCCTAGCCTCCCCTATCCCCCAGTGTCTTATGTCCATTGGTTATGCTTATATGCATGCATACAAGTCCTTTAGTTGGATGCCCTAAACTCCAGGTTTATATCTCCAGTTGCCTGCTTGGTATTTCTACATAAATATCTTAACAGGCACATTAAACTTAGCATATGAAAAATGGCTTATTTTTATTCTCCAGTCTTCCCCATCTTCCCTATGTGTTATGTTGCTTAGGGCAAGAAACCTAGGAGACATATTGGTTTCCTTTTTTTCCTTCACCACTACCCACTCCATGCAACTCACCAGCAAGTCTGTGGGTTCTACTGCCAAACTATATCCTGAATCCAAACACTTCTCTCCTCTGCTGCCACCCACCGGCCCACGTCACACTAATTCTCACCTGATTACTGCAAAAATCTGGTCTCTCTGCCTTCATTCTGAACATCCACCTTCCACACAACAGCCCAAGTGAATATGGCAAAAGAATCTGATCACATCATTAAGCTGCTTAAATCTTCCACTGAGTATCTAAGCTCTTAGATCGAATCCAATCTTTCACCTTCATGTTTCCATGTATTGGCTATTGTGAATGATGTTGCAGTGAACATAGGGGTACATATACCTTTATAAATAGGTATTTTCAAAATATTGGGGGAGATAGCCAGAAGAGGGATTGCTAGGTCATACAGTAGCTTGATTCTTAACTTTTTGAGGAACTTCATATTGTTTTCACAGAAGCTGCACCAGTTTAACATTCCCACCAGCAGTGTGCCAGGGTTCTCTTTTCTCCACATCCTCTCCAACACTTTTTATTTTATTGCTAATAGACATTCTAACATATGTGAGGTGGTGTCTCATTGTGGTTTTGATTTCCATTTCCCTTATACCTAGTAAAGTTGAGCATCTTTTCATATATTTATGGGCCATATCTTCTTGGGAAAATTGTTCAGATTCTCTGCCCATTTTTTTAATTGGATTGTTTGGTGGGCGGGGGTTGGGGGAGGGTTGGTGTTGAGTTGTATGAGTCTTTATATATTTTGGATATTAGTCCCTTATCAAGGTATGGCTTGCAAATCTCCCATTCAGTCGTATATCTTTTTGTTTTGTTGATAGTTTTGCTGTGCAGAAGCTTTTTAGTAGGACATAGTTCTATTCATTTATTTTTGCTTTTATTTCCCTTGCCTTTGAGGTTAATTCACAAAAAATGCTCTGAGACCAGGTTTAGCACCTATATTTTCTTCTATGTATTTTCAATAAGTGGTATTGGAGAAATTGGAAAGCCACTGCAAAAGAGTGAAACTGGGCTTTCTGATACCATATACAAAAGTTAACTCAAAATATCTAAATCTTTGACACATTTTTCAGACTGTTCAACCTCTAAATCAAATTTAATCTGTTTACCACCTACTTTCAAAGCCATAGTTACTGTGATATCTCTGCCTTCATGATTCAAGGGCTATCAACTAATGTATTTACCAAAGGAGCCCTTGGAGATTTTATAATAATGATCATCACAGTCCAGTCAGGCTTTTCTTGATCCCCACAAGATACACAGAGGAAGAGGAAATTAAAAGGGCACTGTATTCAAGTGAAAAATGTTTAATATTTTATTCCACACGGAACAGGATAGTATTTAAACAAGAGAATAGCAAAACAAATATATTACTAGAAAAATAAATGGAGATGCATAAATAAGAAGCTGGAGTGACTGAAAGTGGGGTAAGAATATTTAGGATCATGACGAACAGTTCAGAAGAGAAAAAGAGAGGACCAAACAGGGTTAGGACAAAGCAAGTGCAAAGGTGGGGAGAAATTCAACAAAGGTTTCTGAGGTTGAGAGAGTCTAATAATGGATTAGACTTAGAGACAGTGGGAGTATATGATGAATATACGAGTTTTTCTTTAATCAACGAAGTAGGTAGAGAATTTGCTTCTTTGATCTTGAGTCTATCTTTGCACTTCTGTGCTTGTTAGCATTACCCAGGCTCTCTAGTTTCCAGGCAGGTTTAGGCAATGGCAGATGCTGGTGGGGGACTGGAGGTTGAAAGGTTGGAAGAAGCCAAGGTATTTTTCTCTCACTTTGCCTCAGACAACATTTCCTAGGGTGACCAGATTTCTTCCAAGATTTCAGCTCCCTCCAGACAAGCTTTTTGTCTTTGGTTCCAGTTTCCTCAGTGGTCATGGCTCTAGCCTCAACTATTGTTCCAGCTCTCGTTGGACGGCCTTGCCTTCTACCTTCTGGAAACTTCACCATTCCTGTTATCCCTCTTGCCTTATGGGTAATAATGGCATTCTGCTGTTGCTAATCTCTGGATTGTCTTGCCATGCTTCTTGTTTCCTTTATTACCTATGTAATCAATTCCAAGTGTTAAATTCCCTGTCTGAAATACCTAGACTAGTATATTTCCTTAACTAGACAGTAACTGATACAGTCATAAGTTCAGTTTTCTATACATTGAACTTGAGATAAGTGTGGGGCTCCCTGGTCAAGATATTTTAGAAGATGCTTAGAAATAGTTACCAAAGACCTGGCAACCGAAATTGGTTTGGAAAGCACCAACCTGCCGGTGGTATTTGAAACCATAAGGTTAGACTTCCCAAGTGGAATGAGGAGATGAAAAGATTAAATAGTGAACTAACCTCTGATATATCAATATTTTAAATTTAGGCTTAGAAATAGCTTGACAACTGAAAAGGAGGAGCCAGAGAAGCAGGAAACCCAAGGTAGGAATGTCACAGAAGCCAAATGAGAAAGGAAATTCCTAAAGTAATGGGAACAGTAGAATCAAACTTTATGTAAATAACAGATAGGGTCCTAACCGGCTTGGCTCAGTGGATAAAGCGTCAGCCTGCGGACTGAAGGGTACCAGGTTTGATTCCGGCCAAGGGCACATGCCTGGGTTGTGGGCTCGATCCCCAGTCGGGGGTGTGCAGGAGGCAGCCGATCAATGATTCTCTCTCATCATTGATGTTTCTATCTCTCTTTCCTCCCTTTCTCTCTGAAATCAATAAAGAAATATATTTTTAAAAAAATAGCAGATAGGACACATAAAAAGGGATCGAGGCCGTTAGACAAACATTTTGCTTGAATTTAGCAAGTGAAATGTCATTGCTACTTTTGTCAGAACAATTACAATACAGTTGTGGGGAATAAACAAGATTATGATGAGTTAAGATGAAAATGGAAAATGGGAGAAGTTTGAAGACATCAGTGAATGTCAACTGTTTTTTTCAGGATACTGCACAATGAAGAACTTTAAAAAGAGAGAACTTTAAGTCACAGGGAGAGGAAGGAGTGAAGAAAGGCATGGATACTGAACATCCCACAAAAGTAAGAGGGAATGGGGTCAAATGTAGAAGTGAAATAATTGGTTATGCCTTTGAAAGGAGAGGAAGGATGATGAGGTTGATTAAGATATAGATGCGTTTACAGGGTTGCTAATTATGCCTCTTCTAACATGGTATTAGCAAGTAGTATTCACTGTGTACAAACTTCTTTAAAATGAACAGATTATTTACTTCTCTTGCTTTCAGTTCCCCTTTAAAGCAAAAAAAAAAAAAAAAAAAAAAAAAGTTGGAGAAGGAATCACATGCTTGAGGCTAAGTGTTAACTTTTCTCCAATGTCTCAAGACATGAAAATTCCATGTTTGCAAACATGACTGATATTAGCATCTTGAAAAGCAAGAACATTTATAAAATTGGCTTTTCTTAAGTGCTGATTTGTCAATTTTTATTTCTTGTGTTGAGGATATTTAAAATGTATAATCTTGGCAACTTTCAAATATGCAGTTAACTATGTATTAACTATAGTCACCGTGCTGTACCTTAGATCCCTGTGACTTTCATTTTATAACTGGAAGTTTGTAGCTTTTGATCACCTTCTCCCATTTTACCCATCTCCCACTCAAACCTCTGAATTGTGAAAGTTATAGTCCCACCTTTTTTATAGACACTAAGCTACATGAAAATATTGGGAAGAAAACCAGTTTCATATATGCTACTCATATATATTGTATACAGTATAGGAATGGTATATCTATTTGTGGGAAACCACCAGATCTTTTTGTAACTGCCCTGAAGTTACAAATTACACTGTAGCATGTGTGTGTTACAGCTGTATATCAATTCCCATGAGAATAAAAGTTTGAGCAAATAATGTCCAGGCATCAAACAGTAAATTGAAGGGAACTTATGCTTTCATGCACATATTCATATTTTTTTTGAGAAATGAATATTTTTAAATAATTTAAATATCCAGGGACAGAGGTAGTTAAAAAGTATAACAGTTAACAACTTATGTACTACTTAGTATGTATCATGCGTGTTGACCATATTTTACGCATTTTACCTGATTTAATCCTCAAAACACAGTCCTATACATACAGCCCTTAAAACACAGCCCTGCAGGTAGGTAATACTGTTACCTTCATTTCAGATAAGTAAACAGACCTGGATAAATTACATAATTTACCCCAAGCTATTCTCAGTCTATACTGGAACTCAGTCTGGCTCTAAAATTTCCTTTTTTTCCAATTTTATTTTTTTCCATTTTATTCAATTTATTAGAATGACAATGATTAACAAAATTATACAGATTTCAGGTGCACAAACCCATAACAAATCATCTGTACACTGTATTGTGTGTTCACCACCCCAAGTTTCTATCCATCACCATTTATCCCCCCTGCAGTCTGTGTCCATGAATTCCTTTTGCTCAATCCCCCCAGCCTATTCCCCACCACCACCCTAGAGTTTGTCTCTATTTTGCTTGTTAGTTCCTAAAACCTCCACTCTTAACCACTCCACTACCATGTAATGTATAGCTAACCTAGTTAGTGGCTTAGATGTAGTTATTAACATAGGTTTGAAAAATTTGTTTTCCTTTTTTTAAGGACCATCATTTGAGGGTAGAGTTTAAAGTGTTGGGTTTTTTCCTAAATATATCTCAAAAGAAAAGTAAATTTCAACAAATACTTTTGAAGTTTTTTAATGCATGAAAAGAACATCCCAGAAACAGAACAGGTATTGACTTATTAACGATGAAGCACTATACAAGAGCCCCCTCCCTGCTTAGTAATAGGAATATAGTGTAAATAGACATGAAAGGAGGTGAACACTTCAGGATTAAATGCAAACCCTAAAGTTTAATACAACATTCATATATGGCTTATCTCATATCAATATTTTCATAATGGTGTATATGACATTTATATTTATTGGTAAGATGCTTTTGACTCAAAAGTTAACCAAAATACCAAAATGCTGTGAAGAGGTAGTTTTGCCAATGCAAGGTGAGAGAAAGGCTTTACCTTGCTTTGTTTTTTCCTCAAAAATCTGCAACCATTTCTTTTGGATCATCCAGGAAGATAATGATGCTTTTAGAAGTAGCCAATTCAAAATCCTTTAAGAGTTGATTCCCCCAAGGGGACCAGGATGTTTTTGAAAGCACAACTCTGAAACTGTCCCCTCAGAGCTCCCACGCTGTTCCTGCCCATCTCAGATCTGAAATACATCCTGGCTCCATGGGGACCTGTTAAGATCTGACCAGCAGTTGTAGGAATTTATCTTGTTTTCTCCTCAGATCCAAAGCATAGTCTTATGAGGGTAACTCCTACAGTGACCCAAGAATACTGGTAGGTGCCCTGTCACTGTAAGTCAGGGACTGCTTTAAATGATGCATATACACATACTGAAGTTTGCAGAGTTCTCTAGCTGGCCTGTGAAGTTGCATGAGGAGTACTAGGAATGGCTGCTTGTACTTCCTCGTGTTTCAGGTGTGTTTCATGATGTCATCCCATCTTAGACTCAAAGGGACCTCTGGTTTCTGACTGCCAGATGCTGCTTTATCTTGTGAGGAGATACTCACATTCTTTGACACCGATCATTCGACCCTATGTACAAACTAGCTTATGCTATCCTTACAGTGAGAAATAAGCCCACAAAGAAAGGTAAGGTTCAAGGGGCAACAAAACATTTGTCAATTCTCAAACCTAGAACAGCCATTTACTGGACAACAGTTAGGAACCACTAAAAAACAAAGTGACATCTATTAATTAGGCATGACTTGTTACACATAAGAGAGCATAAATATACAGTAAATAAGAGGTTTATGCATAGCCCCAGCAGAATATGTACATATCAGAGCTGCTGTGAAACTGAGCAGGAATTCCTGCAGCATATCCCCAGCTAAGAACAGTTCCATCCCGTAACAGCTTGGAAAGGAACAGATGCCGAGAACATGTGGTAACATTAAGCAGATATCCACATACATGTATCCTTGACAGTGCACAATGTGAGAAATAGAGGGCACAAGTGAAATAGCACTTTGCCTGTTGAGCATCTTCCTTCCCATAAATATGCACGAGTCCGTTCTCCAGTGGGGGTCTGCAGCCTCACACTTGGTGGTGGTGCACACCGAGCCCAGACCCGTGCTGTACACTCACTCCTGCTTCCCCCGATTCTGGTCACGAGCTCCCACCTTCACAGTCTCCAGCTGCAAATCAAAGCATAAATAACAGAGGCCATCGGGGCTCCTCCTTTCACAACGTCACTGGGAACGGATACCGGTCAGAGCAGCACAAACACCGCACACCAGTGTCCGGGAGTGGAGAGTAGCTTTGTGCACTTTTGCAAAAAACAAACAAAAAACCCCAAAATCCACCCGACGTGTCTCATTTTACTGGTTTGCCCTGTCTGTAGCGAGGAAGACACTGTGCTGCTCCTGGGCTCTTTCGGTCAGCTTCCTCTTCTTCTTCTTGTTCTTCTTCTCCTTCGCCTTTGGCCCTCTCTTCCCTACAATGGCGGGGAGAGAGAAATAAAGACGTGAGAGAAAAGGCTCTTTTTCTAGGAAAGAAAACATAAAACATTAAGAGTTTTACACAAAGCCCATCTGGAAAACATCACCTATGGAAAAAGCAGCCTCAAAGAGAAAATTGTTCACATTAATTTTGACGGAATAATAATAATTTACTAAATTGGATATGCTGTCTAAACCAGAGACTGATCTTCCTGTTACAGGGAACTGGCATATTTAAACACCTCCCAGCAGCCTGATCAGTCTTGCAAATATCATCCTGCCACAAAAATTTCACTTATCCCCTCCTACTTTTAACAATGCTACCCTTTACTAGACATCTTTACATCTTTCTCCTGCTCCACATGTCAGTGGGTCAAAAGAAAATAAGCATCTATCTACAGTAAATATACCAGAAGTTTCAAACCCCCCTCGCCCTGCCCCACAGGAGAAACAAATGTCTTGCTTTTAACATTATTCCCTCTGTGTTCTCCAAAGGCCAATATATGATATGACATATGTGGAATACTTTATTTTCTATAAAAATTTATGAGGCCATCATTCATGATGCGGCTTATGGCTTCTTATAAAAATCGCCTAGACCAGTTGTTCTTATTGAGAGCAAGAAAAATGCTTGTTCCTGAATAACTGGTGGAATATATCTTACAAGCAGAAAATCACACCATGTTATCCTGTTTGTTCTCTTTGCCTTAGTCACTAGGAAGCTCGGAGCACAAGCTAAATAGTTGGAGTTTTGGGGTGCAGTTTTCCCTTTGCCTCTGCTGTATTTCACGTCTTACATCTTGTGGTTATGCATCACGGTCTTTAGAAGGTCTCAGCATTTCTTTGCAAGTATATGTACATAAGATTATGAAAAAAATAATAAGGGACATAGACATTCACTTTAGGCCTATTGATCTCTTTGAGTTCTAAACACACAGGGATCATTTTTAGAGCAGGAAATAGCTTTAAAGTTCACTTGCATTTTACAGAAAGTGAGTCATCACTATACATCTTCTGTACAGGAAGGTTTTTTTCCTCAAAAGACAAAGAATCCTACAGCCAGCTCGCCTCCCTGCCCTATGTCCAATTTTATCGTGTAGAGACACCATAGTAATCAGTACCACAACTAGGACATCCAGTTGTAATCCATGCTCTCCAACCTTCCCAGACCTTTTCATGTCAGGGACATAGATGACCGATGTGAGAAGTGAAGAAGAAACAGACCAGAGGTTAGAGAGGTAGATGCATGCCTTAGGAAACCAGACATTCTAGATCAAGAGAGGCCATGAGAGTCCTGCATAAGGGAGGTGTTTCTCATTTCTGCTCTTTTTGATCAGAAAGGCTTTATTCTATTTGAGGATGGAAAATAGTCTCACTGATAAGACTATAGCACATGGTTGCCACATAGTGGATACTTAATAAGTGTTTGCTGAGTAAAACTTTTATCACAAGAAAAAAAGATTAGAAAAAGAGTAACTTACTTTAATAGGACACTGTAGTAAAATAATCAGAATATGATCATGCCCTCATATTAAATTATGAAGGTCCTTGAAGTTAACTTCTGGTTCTCATTAAATTCTGGCATTAATGTTATAATGGCATTTTGCCATCTTTAAATATAGCTAATCCTACCCAATGAAGCTTTAGTCCAAGCCAGCATTAATAAAAAAAAAAACAAACCTGTAAAGTTACAACTATTTAATAACACCATATCTGATGATGAGACACTCTAATGAGGGCAGAGATGAAATATTTAACATTAAATAGAATATTTAAAAAGAAGCTTCAATGATAAAGTTATATGAAGGTTTTTCTTAGATCTATATTTATCTAAACAGAAAATCCTTTAAAAGTCATTGCTCACTACATTGAAAAGTTCAGTTTAAATTTCATTTCTGTAAAGGCTGGAGGTTTCTTTAAAAGCAAATTGAAATCCAGTGAATGGGAAATAATGCCAACATTCCTTGATTTTAAAATGTATTCTGTTAAGATAAAAATATACTGAATATGTTATTTAAAGCTTTTCACAGTCACCATTTGAATTCTTCATATAAATGATTTAGTTGGGAATCAAATGTACACTACTTTCACTAACAGCAAATCTAAGCTAAATTACTGGAAACTCATTTTAAGAGAAGGGTCAATTTCATGTCATTTACCTACTATATTATTCTGATGTAATTGTTAATATCAAATGGTCTTTGGATTTGCTGGCTGATATAATATTGTGTGTGATAGAGAAGTTATTCAGTATTTGCATAAAACTGTTCATATTGTAGCCAAAAATTCAGCAATGCTTCTGAAAACTTATATAAAATAATTTCTCAAATTGTACAATTATTCTGTTGGCAATAAGTCATATGATACCTGTTCCAACTAGAGATGTTCTGGGAGACCTAATTATAACCCTAAAACTTTCCTCAGCAATCTCTTTTGAATGACATCTTTGTGCTATTGGCTCATTGCTTGGTTTTGTTCTTGGTCAGCCCCATTTCTCATGTAAGATATATTGCAAATACCAAAGAATTAAGACATTTAGCCAATATTTGACCACGAATAGGCCTAAATTAACTGAAAATATTTGTGGTCCATAGTAGGTTGTTTTGACTTTAAGCCCAACTCAAAGTAATAAAAGAATATTGAAACATATCCTAACAAAGGGTATAAAAAGAGTCTTGCACATATTTTCTTCTGATCTCTAAGATTTAACAAAAGTATATATCCCTGTTTTTATATATTTGAAAATAACACACTGAATATACAGGCATGTTAACTTATGTTTTCACTTAACTTCTTTACATCTGTGGGTAGATTAGACTCAGAGAATGACTTCTAGACTTGCATTAGGTGGTTGCACATTTTTTCAAGAATATTCACCTATACAGAAAACATTTAAAGGCAAGTTTGATGCCAGTCACCCAAAGACTAATTCAACTCATGGATTTAACTTTCTTGCTTTTTAGTTCACAAGAGAAGACTTGAAAAATACATTCCCCAAGATCAGCAGAAAAGATTTGAGTTTTGTTGGGAGATTGTCAGCCTCCAGGTATGTCCAACACTGATGACAAATTATGTGTATCTTTGTCCTGAGTGCTTTAAGAATGCAGGTGCCTTGGCAAATCACTCTTGAGTGAATCTCTTCAAGATCGAAGAGAATCTGATCTACAGAGCAGATCTCTTCAGCACTGTTGTGTGAATGCAAGAAGACAACTAGCTTTTAAGGCAAAGCAATGTGATTTCACAGAGAAAGGCCTTCTCCGGGAGGAAGCAAACCTGGTAGGGAGCACTGTCTTGGGACAGAGGTGTCTGGTGCAATATTACACTTGTGATTCTCAGTTTCTACATTTATAGGAAGAAGATGCGATAGTCATCTTTCACTAGAAAGTTATGAGATGCCGTTAGAAAAGATTATATTCCTAGGATGAAAGGAAGATGAGTAAAATACCACTGACAAAACAAGATTATCATCAAAATGAACAAAGTTAGAAAGGTATTATCAAAACCACACTCTAACCAACATAATTACATTGACTTGCACACATGTGGAAATAGTCCAACAGGATAACCTATCAACTCTTCTACAGAGAAAGGTGAGCAGTGCCTTATGGAAATACTCCTAACATCCAGCTGTAGATTACTGCTATTAGAATCAGAAACAGGATAGATTATTTTGAACCAAGATATCAGGCAGCCTCACAAATTACATGAAGCTGTGAAAATACTGACTCCCCTGTCAGTCACACATGAATTTCATTCTTCCATAAGCTCCCCAATACAAGAAAATGCTTCAGATGGTTTTCCTCCCTCTTACTAGGTTTAGATAAAAATCTTTTCATCATTGGAACAGTGGTTCTTATACATCCATAGATGAGGCACAAAGGTTGTGAAGAGTTTCCATAATGATTACTGAGTATTTTGAGGAAGACTTTCTAATGGGAGAAAACTAAATTAAAAAATTCAGTAACTGTGACTAACAAAAAAGATAAAAGCTTCCATATATACACACTGGGGGAAGTAGCCACAATTATGACAAATACAGTTAATTGTAATGACCAGTATTAGAGCCACAACTATGACAACAAAGGTCATCACCTAAAACCAGGACCAATTTCTATTACAGTTTAATAAGTTTGTGATGCTTACTTAAAACCTAGGCTTCATTGTATTTAAGAAATTCATTATGGTGACTAGGGAATCACCTCAAAGAGATTGTCATCCTTCAAAGCAGTTAACATTGAGAGACAAGAAACCTGTGTAACCACCATCTGGTGAATCTTGTCCTACATAGGAGGACACACACACTAGGCAGAACATAAAAGTTTGCTCCACATCTAAATCAGAGGGACTGAGTTATAGACAGTGAATAGTGATTGGGCCATTACTTTCTCTCATATGGGCAACTTGAGTTTGTCCAAAAATGAGTAGCAACAGAGATCTATTTATTTAAGAGTGATCGATGATTCCCTGGGGAAAAAAATGCCAGCTGGTTCCTAAAATATTTTAAAAGCTCATATGAAAATAGACAAAAGTCCTAAATACAATTCAGAAGAAGAAGTAAAAAAATAATAGCTAATAGCTAATAAGTATACTTAAACAATCAAATCTCACAATCAAAACCACCAAATAAATTGAGTTGCTACTGCAAAGATGCTTAAGAGTGAAAATATGTAAAGCTAGTGAGAATGTGATGAGACAGGCTTCGGGATGCAGTTTGAGAATATGCAATTGATTCATACAGCCTTTCTGAAAAGCCATTTGACAAGTGTAAAAAGAGCATCAAAATGTTCATAACATTTTAAAAATTGAATTTTAGGGAGGGAGTGAAAGAGAAAGAAACATCGATTTATTATTCCACTCATCTACTCATTCACTGACTGACTCTTATAAGTGCTCTGACTGGGGATCAAATCCGAAACCTTGGTGTATCAGGACAATGCTCCAACCAACTGAGCTACCTGGCCAGGGCAAAAATGTTCGTAACCTTTGAATGAGATCTTGGAATCTATTCTAGGAAAATAATCTAAACTTGGGCAGAAATTTATAAGTAAAGATGTTTACCATAACTCTGAAAAAAAACCCTGTAAATTACCTAAGTGCCCTTCTACCATTTTTATGACTACCAAAGCAGTGTGTTTTAAACTATGAAGATGCATTTTGTATTTTAAGACCACAACAATTAAATTTATGTCCAAGAATAATTGCATGTTCCTAATCCTATCTAATAAAAGAGAAAAATGGTAATTGGCGTGCGACGATACCCTTTTCATTGGCTGATCAGGGCTATATGCAAATTAACTGCCAACTAAGATTGGCAGTTAACTGCCAACAAGATGGCGGTTAATTTGCATATGTAGGCACAATGCAGGGAGGCGAAAGGGAAAGCAAGAAGAAGCCCCCTGCCACTGACAGTGATCAGAAACCCAGGGGGGAGCTAAGAGCTGGGGGGCAGGGCAAAGGCGGCCCTGGGGCCGCCTTTGCCCTGCCCCCCAGCCATGATCCGAGAATCAGGCGCCTTTTCCGCCCTGGCCAGTGATAGCAGGAAGTAGGGGTGGAGCCAGCGATGGGAGCTGGGCACGGTCAAAGTTGGCAGTCCCAGGAGCTAGGGGTCCCTTGCCTGGGCCTAAAGCGAAGCCCACGATCGCGGGGCCGCTGCAGCTGCGGGTCCCGGCTGCCCGGGCCGGACGCCTAGGCCAGAGGCGTTAGGCCTGGGCAGGGGCGGAGCCTGCAACCACGGGGAGCTGGGGGTCCCCTGCCCAGGCCTGACACCTCTGCCAGAGGCCTCAGGCCTGGTCAAGGGGCCGATCCGGTGATTGGTGATCGGAGGGTGATGAGGGTCAACTCCTCTGGCCGAGGCATCAGGCCTGGGCGGGGGGCGGAGCCGGGGATTGGGGGGATATGATGGTCCCCTTGCCCAGGCCTGAAGCCTGGGTCAGAGGCGTCAGGCTTGGGCGGGGGGTGGAGCAAGCGATCAGAGGGAGATGGGGGTCCCCTGCCCAGGCATGATTCCTGGGCCAGAGGCCTCAGGCCTGGGCGGGGGCCAGAGCCAGTGATCAGGGGGAGATGGGGGTCCCCTGTCCAAGCCTGACACCTCTGTCAGAGGCGTCAGGCCTGGGCAAGGGGCCGATCCTGCGATTGGAGGGTGATGGGGGTCAACGCCTGAGGGCTCCCAGTATGTGAGAGGGGGCAGGCTGGGCTGAGGGACACTCTCCCCCCCACACACACCCAGTGCACGAATTTCGTGCACTGGGCCCCTAGTACTTATCATAAATAGCTATAAGGAAAATCTTGTAATACTAAAACATTTCTACTGTGGTGGTAAGCAGATTCTCTAGTGAGTGGCCAATCATAAATGAATCTAAGATATATAAAAGCTTAAGAACTACTGGACCTAAACACTCAGATATTAAGAATATAAAAACAGACTCATAGAAACAGAGGCCAAAGGGATGGTCACCAGAGGGAAGGGGGTGGGGGATGTAACTAATATAATGTTGTATACTTATTCTACTTAAGTTTTTTTTAAAAAGAATATATATTAGTTCATGAAGCTCTTTTTTTTTTCCTAGAAAGGAGTCCAAGTATGATGAGCATGACTGGCATCTACCACAGAATGTTCTACATAGTCTAAGGTAAAAACCTTCCTACTGTCTATAATAATTCAGGATAACATATCTTGATGGTTATTGATTCACATTAGCTGGAAGTCAGAGGAGAGTGAAGTTAGCTAGAACTCTGAGTAAAGCAAAGGAATTCATTTTTGGCTCCTTAGTTATAGTACAAAGTTCCTGGTCATTTTTAGTAACATTTACCTGTTTCTTTGGGTTTTTAAAAGAAATAATACCCTTTTCACTAAAAATATTTCACAGACAAATGTCTTTGGAAAGAACTAGAAAATCCCTCAATGGTTATTTGATGACTAATCAAATTTTCTTTCAGGAAAAATATAGAGACAAAAAAAAAAAAGAGTTGAAAAATAGCAAGCTACCTCCAAAGGAGACTTACTGGGCATCTTGAATCTCAGGTCATTTCATCTTCATAAAAGTGAATGTGTTTCAAAAGTCTACACACAATCTGGAGATAAATTACAAGTAGCTGTCCATCTTACAAGGCTATTGGTGAAGAGTGACAATCATCCAAAATTCAGAATATTTACTGCTATAGATTTACACTATTTCAATAAGCAGTTCTGTCTAAATGTTCTACCTGTACAAGTCTGCCATATTTTTATTGTAAAAAAAATAGTATGAAATTGCTTTCTTTGTCTTTAAAACCATTCAAGTTTTCTTATATAGCACATTTTATTAGGCGTGAGGTCTGTTACCTATTTTGTTGAAAGGAAGTTCGTTTAGTTTTAAAATCTTGTTTCATGTTCAAAACAATGAAGTTGGAAGAAAAGCTAATTCTGAAGATCACCTGAGCCTTTCTAAGTTAATTATACCACCACTAAGATTTCCTGCACTTGGTATTTCAAAATTTATAGCCCTGAAGAAAATCATTGTTCTTCAGGCATATAACAAGAATTCTGAAGGGGCAACAAGATATTCCCAAGCCCCTCCCAACTCACTTGAAGTGGTAAGGTCTACAGAAAAGTAATTTCAATGAGATTTGGATTTGTTCCATATAACATTGGTCATTCCAGTGATTTGTTTAATATAAGCTCATACATATCTGATACCTCAAACAGAAAAAAGAAAAATCAGTTCAAAGACATAAGTCTATGGCGTTTAAGACAGGTGGAAATAAATAAATTAGGATACATTTATTTCAAAAACATCCAGAGCTCTTTTTATAAATACTTCAGGTTCATTGTAAAGGACAAAGTGTTTCAGGGTAGTGAAAACTAAAATAATGCTCTGCGTAAATTCACTTGTGTGAAGGAATAAATACATAACTCTACCACAAGAGGGCACTAATTCACTTTTACTGTAAGGTAAGAGTACCCTGGTTTGTTGTTGTTTTTTAAATGTACATGGGAGCTTTGGGGCTCTAACTTCTTACATATTTCATTCTAACCCCAATTGGAGACCCTTTTTTCCCTTTCTAGGCAGAGTTAAGCTCTTTAGTAAACTAAAGAATCATAGCAAGACCAGGAAAAATATAATTGCACAATGCTTTTAAAGATGTTTGAAAGTAAAGGCAGGGAATAATGAGAGGAGAAAAGGTGAATCTGCTATTCAGTGATTTGGGGAAAGACACATTATTATAAACCCAAGTAGAATTTTCTTATGGCAAAATTAACCTAAATTACCTGCGAAGAACAAGTCCTTTCCTTGTGTCTCTTATTTATAAGAATGGAGTTGTAAAATTAAAAATGATATTCACTATTATCTGGTACATAGACCCGATATCAAGTATGAAAGCCGATTAGGTGGTGAGTCCTGACAAAGGGTTCTGATCAAGTTGGCCTCCCAGCACCAAAAGCAACTGGCTATGTTGGGGGAGGAGGGGTTAGATATGAAACAAGTGAGGCACAGAAAAACTAGGGTGACCTATCCAAGTTCATACAGCTAATTAGAAGCTGAGCTGGGCTTGGAACTAGGTTTCAGTGTCATTCTTAGATACTTTTATAGTTTTAAAACACTGGATAAGGACACAGTTATAGAGTTGTTTTTCAAGAAATGCAGAAAAACAGACAAACCTTAGAAGACAAATAACATTATTCTGACCAAATTCTAGGAGAAGTCATTGCCCACCTCATAACTGTGAAGAAACTGCTTTATGAACTATTAAAGTACTGCCTAAATAACAACTTATCTGTAACTTTGGCATTCTGTAAATTTACACTGCATTGATTCGTTGCTTATTCTTTTTCTTACCTTTTAGTAAGATGCAATCTGTAAAGTTCCCTAGGTCGGGTAAGTGAGATGGTGGACATTCCTACCATGGACCATGCACTCACTGTAAGTGCTTTCGACACATTCTCACGTAATTGAATATCATGAAAAAACTTAAGTACTCCAACTGCCTGCCAGAACATTGTGCAGTTATGCATCCTAAAATTACTCAAGATAAATAAAATTTGCAGAAAACCATCAGGCTCATTTGGCACTCCTAAACTAAGTCAGAAAAAACATCAGGTTTTGCAGAGAAAATGATACAACTATTTCATTTGATTAGGAGCAATGGGATAATCAGAGAAGAATTTCAAGTTCCTCCATAGCTGACTTCATACTATAACAGAAGATACCTTTTAAGGTAATTCCATTAGAATAAGAGGATTTAATATCTACTCCTTGGTCTTCAATCAATAACCATTAACTAAATGAAAAAAAAGTCTAAGAAATGATATTCAGGACTGTAATCATATGGCAAGCATTTATTTAATTTGGATTCAACACAATTTCTATGGAACTTGAAGACACACAAGTGAAAAGAAAAACAGAAATGATTTCTCCAAGACAGCTGTGTCAGGCATGGGCTACCGGTCCAAGCCGACAGCTCACCTAAGTAGTAGGCCTTACACAAAGGGAGTCAGCACAGGATAATAAAGAGCTGCATGTTCCACAAAGGCTCAGGAACGCATTCCCTCCTCTGTGCCCAGGGCAGCTCTTGAACCTCCCTCATTAAACAAATTACCACTTTGTTTTAATTTTATGTTTGTGGATATGTCATGCAATATACATAGATAGATAGATAGATAGATAGATAGATAGATAGATAGATAGATATAGATATAGATAAAACCTTAATATGCAAATAGACTGAATGGCAGAACAACCGGTCGCTATGATATACGTTGACCACCAGGGGGCACATGTGGAACATGGCGGGCGTCGGCAGCAGAGCGCAGAACATGGAGGGCATTGGCTGCAACAGGATGGTGGAGCAGGTGAGCCGGGTCACCAGACCAAGCGGGGTGCCAGTTGCTGTCATTAGGGCGAGCCTCTGGTGATTACTGAAAATTCTTTGGTCCCACCGAACGCTTACACCTGCTGCTAGTGCTGGTCCCGCTGCTCACACCCACTGCCCCTGAGGGCTTCTCCACCTCCCCCTGCTCCTGAGGGGTGATCAGGGCAGCAGCCACACCTCGGACCCACTGCTGGCGCCAGCCCCAATTGCTCTGCGCCATCAGTGGGTGCAAGCAGGGCCAGTGCTGGCAGACAGGACCGGGGGCCATAGTGGGCGCAGAGGATGGGCTGAAACCCACCCCTGTGCCCACCACAGCCTCACAGCCTACAGTTCCTTTCAAGGTTGCACGAATTCGTGCACTGGGCCCCTAGTTTGTGAATAATTACAAATAGCTACAGTTAAGACCAATATATGCCATAGTGCCCTGGTAAGTCTTTCCAGAAGTTAAGTTATAGATATTCATTTATTTCACCTAATATGGGGAGTCAAAGCAAAGATATATGGGCTGGACCCAAGCCATGTGGTCTTTGTCACCATTATAAAATGAACTGCCCTCAACTTCAACTTACACATGGTCTATGAAGGTGACCCTGGCCCTGAGTAAACTCCATGTTCTTTCAGCTTAACTCCCTCTTATAATAGCCTCATTCTCTTTTGCCTTAATTGCATATTCCCAAGAGGGGAATTCCACAGGCCTTGCTCCCCCTGCGAGTTAACCCACAGAGTGATGGGTGGCCTGGCCAGCTAATGGTTTGGTCACTCCCAGGTCTATCCTGGAGGATTGGAGCAGTCACATGACCCTGGACTGGGCAGGCATCTAGGACACAAGGTTAAGAACATGGGCTTGGGGACAGATAGCACTAGATTCAAAAAAGACCTCTGCCTCTTAGAAGCTAGTGATTTTGGACCAGTTACTTACTTTTTCTGAGGGTTGATTTTCTTCTAAACTGATAAAATCATTGGTACCCACTTCAGTATTGTTGTGACGGGTAAAGACAATGCATATAAAGATCCAGAAACTATACCTGGCACGTAAATGCTGAACAAATTATAGCCATATATGAGGTACCTCACATGTATTATTTCTAATCCTTACAATGGTCCGCAAGGAAAGCATGATTTTCATTTTGCTCATGAGGAAATAAGTTTAGAGAAGTTAAGTAAATAGCTCAAAATCACATAGCTCAGCATTGAGTCAAACCAACATCTGGCAGATTCTAAAACCTGTACTTTTTGGATCCCTTGTGCCCAGCAAACCTCTTTGATCTCATAATCATTAAAATGGCTGCTGAACAAACAAATTAATATACTAGGCTGAAGAAAAGCATCAACCTCCCCACTCAGCACCCCGAGATATCAGGGTTCCCATGGGGCACATTAGGTCCCCAAAGGGCCCGGCCTACACCTGTATTTTTCATATTAATTATTTACTGGAGTTAAGGCATTCAAAGCCTCAGTTTCCTGAGGTCAAGCAATACAGTTAGCATTCCTAATTCAGAGTCAACAGTGTGTCCTTGGAAAACCCAAGGGAAGAAAACACAGCATGCCTCTTTTTCAGCTGGGACTTGGGAGAAGTTTAGACCTGTGGTCCAAAAGCCAGTTCATGGGCCAGAAATAGTAGAACCCTCCAGGGAGCTTTTGCAAAACATAGGTTCCCTAGCCATACACTGACTCCTGAATGAAACCTTCAGGAGGAAAAACCTGGAATTATTGTTATTGTTTTAGCTTCAGAGATGGTTCAGTGCAAAGTTAAGATAACGTGGAAGTCTAGAGCATAAAGCTCTTCTAAAAAGGGCATGGGCGAAAAGACGGACTTGGGAATAGGAGAAAGAAGGAAGTACTAGGTGAGAGCACTTCAGAATGCATTGCAACCTCCTTCCTAACTGAGCTGAGAAATAGCTTCCAAGTTGTGAATGAACACAGTCCTCTTTCTGCCTGGACTCCCTTCCCCAGGTTCTGTTTGTGGTGATGCACCAAGAAAGCAGCAGGAATCAAGTTGCCCATGGCTACTGGAACATGCACCCAGGCAAAGGGTTCTTGATCTCTGTGCTCAAGGGGGTTGCAGGTCACTGCTGTTACAGCAGATTCGTTTCTCCCTGTGGTTGGATTCGAGACTAGCTTTACTCTGCAGAATCTCTCAATTCACTCAATTAACAGGTTCTGTTTTGACAGACAGTTTAGTGGGTTTGCAGAAATTCTAAAGAGTTAAAAAAAGAAAAAAAGAAAAATTGCACTTGAAAAAATTAAAACTATTATCAAGTTCGGGGCTTCCTCCTAACTAGGATATAAAGATGCCACTTCAAAAATTAGAAAGACAAGAACAGTACCCCTCAGACCAGGTGACACAAAACACCAGAGGCATTAAGGTGGCATTAGCTGTATTACAGACAGAAGGAAGCATATTACAAGTCTTTTTTCCTTCTTTCAGAAATGTGCTATGAGGTTCTTCTAAATTATTAAGTCGTCATCATCACCATAATGTGTTAGCTGTGTGCTAGGCACTAAGTGTGTTACACATGTTAACTAACTTCATAATAATAATATCCCTATGAAATAGATAATGTCATTAGTTCCACTTCACAGCAGATGAAACTAAAGATAAGAGAAGTCAGGTGACCTGAGATGACACTGCCAGTAATGGGAGAATTCAGATTTGAACTCAGTAGTCTGGTCCCACAGCTTATGTTCTTATCCATTATGCTATACTTTCCCCATCACCTTTGTAGTATAATAAAGGTGGTCTCCTGAGAGAGAGGAAGGAGGAGGTAGGTGTTACACTCTTATCTTTAACCACAGACTCCCACAAGAGATTTAGATAGCCTAATTGCCTACTTAATAAAACTTAAAAAAGTCTTTGATAGGTATATTCACGTTAACCAAGCAATGCTACCACACAGGATTGGAAGCCTGCATTTGGAAATAAAGTGAGCAGGGAGGACAGCTGTAGTAGGGTGACTCCAGGACATTTGCCATCACTTTCTTCCCTCCCCACATGCCATTCCCTCATCCAGAGGCCAGTCTCTCTCCTCATGCCTCTGTTCCTTTGAATCCAGGCTGGCCTTACCAACTTGCATGAGAGAGATGATACTCTGGGACTTCCTTCCTAAGAAGCCTGACAGCTTCATCTTGGTCGACCACACTGTATGGAAACCCAAGCCAACCACATGGATAGACTAAGTGGATAGAAAGATGCTTAACCAACACATGTGTTGCAGCCCTGCCAGCCCAGGAGCCAAACATGGGAGTAAGAAGCCTTCCGGTGCATTCATCCTTCAGCAGTTAGCTGACACAAAAGAATGAGTGCCCCCAAGAGAGAGCCTCCCAGCTGCATGCTGTCAACTCGCACATCCATGTGAAACGATAATAAAATTCTTGATTTTTGAACTGCTACATTTTGGAATGTTTGTCACGAACAACAGATAACCAGAATATACACTATACTATTTGGAGGACTACTGAAGTAGGATTGAAACTCACAGCACATCCTTCTTACTTGGACTCGCATCCTACTAGAATGTTTTTGCTGGCAAGTCATGTAAATCTAGCGGGGTTGGGCTCATAAATTTGGTGCAAGAATATCTGCAAGTTGTTTCAGCAGATAGTGGCAGTTCAGGAAGCATGGCACAGCAGTAATGGTGACGTGGCTGGGTTATAAGACTATAAAGTCACACTCTTCATCTCCCAAAACTTAGGTGCTATTCCACTACCTCTTTTTTGGACATCAAAACTAGAAATCTGAGGGCAGCTTGATTTTTATTTTTGTCCTTTGGATGTAAAGTATTTTCCCTGTGGATGCTATGATGCATGCAGAATTTTCTCTATCTTTTTTATTCAAATGTTTTTGCCAGGCTGTGACTATATATAGATCTCTCCTGTACATATTGACTTGTTTGGCTCTATAGACTCAGACAATCTTTCATCTCAAGTTTTTTTGTTAATATTTATTACCTTTTCCATCATCAGTTTCAATTTTTCCTTCTGAAATTCTATTACTTTCTCAAGATTTTCCTCAGTACCATTACTCTATTTTCCAAAGGATCAATTACATACTTGACACTCGCTAAGGAAAGTTTTAACTTAATTATGTTTAGGTTACCTTTAAATCTTTATCTCACCTGACCTCTCTTAATCTGATCATGTTGTCCTTTTATCGAAGCCTATTCATTATTGCTTCCTAACTTATTTCTTGAATAATATGTCTTTCCTACATTCTATTGAGGACAAACATTTTTTTCTAAATTTTTCTTCTGGTCTTATATTGCAACAGTAGTAAGAGTTGAGTCTGAAGTTTGCTAAATTTTAGATTATTTCCCTCTTATTCAACAATAATTATTCCATAAATTTATTTTTTTCTCAAAAAAAAAAAAGAAGTCTACTCAGATCGAAGAGTTGAATTGTGGAGACTGCCTTTCAACCCCCTCTCTGCCCATCCAGGTGTTGATTAAATTATATTTCCATCCCAACACATGAATAGGACTTGATCTGCCAATCCCCCAACTTAATCCAATGCTTAGGCCACTCTGCTATGATGCTGCTGGACTCAGATGGAACCTTCTCTTAGCTACTGTCTGGATTTCTAACACACTGAAGGGAAATATATTAAATTCTAATCCTGAACAGTCACACAGTCAGGGTTCTTTATGTCATCCCCCTGAGTACTTAAGGGAACTACATTTTCCAGAACACAGAAAGTACCACCTATTTCTTACATATTTGTTTTCTTGGAGTTGGCATTTGTAGGAAGAACAATATGAATAGGCTTTGGAGAGAGAGATGTAAGAAAGAGAAATCTGGCTTCAGAGACAGTTTATCCTTGTCATTAGATCACACATCCGGAGGCCAGACAGTCTGGGTTCAAATCCTGGCCCTGTTCACTCGCTCAGATCACACAGTGAATATTGACAATCTCTGTGCTTCTATTTCCTCATCTGGAAATTAGAGATAATAACAGTTCCTACCCTATATAATAATTATAGTAATTAAGTGAATTAATATACTTAAGACAACATCTGGAATATTAGTATTCACTATTAGTTGTAATTATCATTATATTGCTATAAAGCAGAGGCCATGCCAAAAAAGTACATCTATCCACTTTTCTAATTGACAGAGAACTTTCACTTCTGCCCCAGGGGCCAGCTGGTTGGGACCAGAGAAAGCCATTTCTAGGTTTCAGGTAGACAGTCATCGGTAACATAATGCTACTGATTCTCTACTTATGTGTTTCAATTCAGTGCTTTTGATTTTTACTTATTAGAATGTCTTTCTGGATTCTGAACACACGTGGCCCATTGGTGTTAGTTTACAGTGTTATCAACTCCATCCTTATAAGTATAATAGGGAGAAGTCAGGAGAGGGCAAATCCATCTAGGTACCATTCTAAATTAATGATCATTCATCCAAGTATGTTAAAAAAAACAACTCTGTATTAGAAAGAAAATGTACAACTAAAGTTTACATGACTAAGAACAGTTCCCCAGTCCAGTTCTGTTTTATTTAAACCAATGACAAATAGCAAATTCAAAAACTCTCCCAATCAATCAGAATTATTAAATGTGGGACACCCCCCCCCAAAGAATCACAGTGCTGGACATGACTTTGAGGGCTCATCTACTCCATGCATCTGCCTTAAAATATGTCTATACCCATTTATCCTGGAAAAGTATTTTAGAGACCCAAGAGAATACTTAAGTATTCTTAATAATCTTAAGTATGAAGGAGCTCTTGATTATTTAAACTCCAAACGCTCTTCTGTGGTTATTTAAGTCTAGTTTCTCAGAGAGAGAAAACTAGTTGGCCACCAGGTTCCCCATAATCTTTATGTTCTTTAAACCTTATTATATCATCTTTTACTACCCTTTAAAAAATATATAGCTAACAGATGTACTGCTTATCTAACAAAGTTTGCATAAATAATTAGCTTTATATAAACACATACAGCCTATTCTTCTTTTGAAATGTTGTATCTATTTTAAACGAGAGTAAAAATGTAGTCTTGCCAACTCATGCAAAGATTCCTCCAACACTACTTCTAGCCTAACCTTCTGACTCCGTTACTGAAGGTACTTACATTATGTGCAAGTAACAGAACTGGGAGAAGTGCCATTTCAAATTTTTATGTATGGAATATTTAAAAGTGGTGACTTCCTGAAGTGAATACTTTCCAATAATCATCTTAGCTCAGGAAAGCAAGATAGCATAGAGGTTACGAACGTGCTCTTTGGAGACTGAGCGCCTCCGTGTAAACCTCAGCTCTGCCCCTTTAGCTCATCCAAAGTCTCAGAGCTGGTGTCTTCTCTAAGCCTCAGTTTCTCATCTGTAAAATGTTCCTACCAGATCAAGTTGGTGTTAGGATTAAACAAGAAAATCAAGTAAATTGTTATCTCAGTTCATGGCCCCTGGTAAGCACTGAATATATGTCGGTCGCAGCGTTAGAAATGGTGGGAATATTGGTGGCGGTAGTAATGATGATGATAACAAAAGAGACAGTCAGTGAGGCCAAGGGAGCAAGAACAGATCTTTGCCTTCCTTAAACCAACCACAGGAAACAGTCTAACTCAGAGCCACACCACAGGGAGGTCCGAGCACAGGCCTGACCCTGCTGTGAGCCCTCGGTGGCTGTGCCACCCCAGCTCGGTCACCCCATGGACTGTTCGCTTTCTGACTTGAATTAGAAGTTGCTCTTTCCACCTCTGAGAGATGGTCACTGCTGGTTCGGATGGGATTTACTTCACATCCTCCGACTTGAACAGCTTCGCAGAAGTAATTTTTCGTTGTTTTCAAAGGATAAGTAACATTACAGAAGTACTCCTGTCCAACAGAGTGAGGATCACTCCACAAAAGAGAAACACCCAAAGGAAAACAAATGTGTAGAGGAGATAAATCCACTTCAGGATGGATATTTACCAAAAAGAAATTACATCCACAGTTCTCTCAGTTGGGGACCAATGGCAAGTTACATGCCCCCTGTTTAGCAGCTGACAGCCAGCCAGATCCTGTGGCTTGGCTGCCTCACAAGCTTGAAATCCGCAAACTTGCAGAACAGCACCCAAGTAAGCAAGTAATTGCAAACTGCTCTCTGCAAAGATGAGCGAGGAGACAAAGTTTCCAATAACTACAATCTTGAAGAGATTATACAGATAAATGGGCTCAGCCCTGCAAAGGTAGAAAATATTCTATTAAGTTTGCAAAATCTCTGAAGGATACTTTAAATCAATTTCTCTCTCCTCTCCCTCTTTCTCTCTCCTCCCCCCATCCTCCCCTCAACCTTCCCCCGGTGCACAAATTCATGCATGGGTGGAGTCACTTGGCGGGGCTGGCGACTGAGGCCTTTGGGGGGGGGGGGGAGGCACGGGGGAAGGGGGCTGGCCGGCCAGGGGGAAGGACCAGCCAGTGGCAGGAGGCACTGCAGGAGGTTGGCTGTGGGAGCTCACTGACCACCAGGGGGCAGCTCCTGCATTGAGCATCTGTCCCCTGGTGGTCAGTGAGCATCATAGTGACTGGTCGTTCAGTCATAACGGTCGCTTAGGCTTTTATTTATATAGATAGGTTGTAGGAAACTTAGACATGAATTTTATCTTTTCAATAGCTTCTTCTCTTATTTTTCTATCTACCCCAATAGATTTCCCACTATAAAGAAAAATGCAAAGCAATTCTGTCTGTACTATTAACTCTGATTTTCTTAAGTCACCATAAGGCAAAATGTCTGCTGGAAAGGAAAAAATGTTGCCAGTGGGGATTACAAAGTCCAGGTCAGCTCTAGTATTCATAAAAAGAATCTCTATCTCTATCTATTCTTCTACCTATTTTAAGCCTTCTGGGTGATTCCAATGATCTCCTTGGTTTGCGAACCTCTTCTCTAGGTCAGTACTATTAAGACTGCTTTATCTATATTCTTTAAGTGGACTGACATTACCACTGTTATTATTAGTTATAACTTAATAGGTTCCCAAGTACTATGCCCAAGCATTTCACATGTAGTGACCCATTTAGTATTCATTACAACTTTTGAGGTATTTATGAAAGTTAAATAACTGCAAAAGTCACAAAGCTACCAAATAAAGGAGCCCCAGATATGAACTCCAAAGCTTTTCTCCTTTTTATTTATTTATTGTTTATTTAATCCTTACCTAAGGAATTTTTCCATTGATTTTTTAGAGAAAGTGGAAAGGAGGGTGAAAGAGAAAGAAACATCAATGTGAGAGAGACACCTTGATTGGTTGCCTCCCGCAAGTGAGGTACTTGCCCTTAACCGGAATCAAACCCAGGACTCTTCAGTCCACAGTTCAGCACTCTATCAACTTAGCCAAACTGGCCAGGGCCAGAGCTTTTACTTTTAACCAATATGTTGTATTGCCTGGTTATAAAAGAGCATCAAGAGTTAGAAATAGCCCAGCCGGTTTGGCTCAGTGGATAGAGCGTTGACCTGCGGAATGAAGGGTCTCGGGTTCAATTCCAGTCAAGGGCACATGCCTGGGTGTGGGCTCAATCCCCAGTAGGGGCCGTGTAGGAGGCAGCCAATCAAACTCATCGTTGATATCTCTCTTTCCCTCTTCCTTCCTCTCTGAAATTGATAAAAATATATATTTTTTAAAAAGTTAGAAATAAAGTAGGAGTAGAGTACAGGAAACTGAGTTTGAAAGGAGAATGAAGATAAAAGAAGATTATAATCTGAACAATAAAGATTTAATTTTTTAAAAAAAAAGATAAAAGAAGATTTAAACTTTGTAGACTCTGTTAGCAAGATCTCTATCAATCTAACTGCCGTACTTTCCCACTGCCCCAGTTCTGAAGTAGCATGGATCCTTCAAGTGGTAAGTGACTGTGGATGAGCAGTGTGAATGCCCTCAAACAGCCGACCTAGGAAATGTCCTGCATCACACCATCTAGCCATCAGGATTTCTCATGATATGCGGACGCATGTGAACCACAAAGTTGAATAGCCAACACCAGTGCACTGAAATTATCCAGTCTAGGTTTTGTAATAATTTCAAAGTATGTTGCTTCATCCCTAAATAAGTCATCTAACTCATGACGGGCACTCAGTATACATCCCTGATCTCACACTTGGAGAAAACTGGGCTGTTGTCAGAAGGGCACGTCCATCATCCGCTAGACCAGCGGTTCTCAACCTGTGGGTCGAGACCCCTTTGGCGGTCGAAGGACCCTTTCACAGGGGTCGCCTAAGACCATCCTGCATATCAGATATTTACATTACGATTCATAACAGTAGCAACATTACAGTTATGAAGTAGCAACGAAAATAATTTTATGGTTGGGTCACAACATGAGGAACTGTATTTAAAGGGCCAGAAGGTTGAGAACCACTGCGCTAGATCAACAGCAGAGCCTGGCGTGGGTTGGCCCTATCACCAGACACTTGGCTTGACCACCAGGTGTCATTTTTCATCCCAGGACTGAATGACATGGTTAGAATCCTAACTTAACTAATCGACATGCTAAACTACCAAGTAAGATTTTATAATCCAATTTGTTTCTCATCATGTAGGTAGCTGTTTTAACCAAACTGTGCTAATTTGTTTCAGGACATACATAAAATCCAGCATTCCTCGATCCAGGCTGGAAACATAATAGCAGTTTGCCAGTGAATAAAAAAGTCTAGATGGCTCCCATAAAAACCTGTGACATGAAATTAAGCTAATTACAAGACACAAGTTTAGGGTTTAAACTACTTAATAATTCTTATTAATCTTGCTCTAAAAACTGAAACCAACAATGGACAAGAGTTACTTTGTGTAACTAACTCTCTTCAAATTAATGCTATTTCCTTTATAGTAAAAAGAAATGTTATATAAAGTGGGTCTTTATTCTTCACATATCCTCCAAATTATAGCTTTGCAGTACTTATGGCTCCAAGATAGCCAAAGTCCAGTAATGCCCTTGGAAATTTGAGATCTGCAGTATACTTTTGACACAAGCCTCCTTTATTTCCCCCTTAAATGCTGTCAAAACACATGAATGTTATCACTCCGCATTACTTTATGTTCGGATGCTTGGCTCTCACCAAATTAGCCAAAATCATTTGTTTGTATCAAATCACAGAAACAAATATTGTATTAAATACAGAAAAGTAAAATAGGATAAAATTTGCAGAAGTCCAGTTACACAAAACCGGAAACTAACAACGAACACAAACCAGTTGGCTGAAAACTTAACATGAGGTGATCACACTAATAGAATAAATGCAAGACTCCGTGGTTTTTTTAAAACTATACTACTAAATAAGAGTTCACTTAGAAATTTCAGCAACATTTAATAAACATGCATATTTGTTTGTTTCAAGGCAATACCTCGATAAAATAAAAGATTCTAGTCTTTACATACTAAATGAGTACTCTTCTAGAGTCAGTCTCAAAAAAGTCAAAAGAACCCAGGCAGACCACTACAGTAGTGTAGGCGGGCAAAAAGAAGGAAGAGTAATCCAGCCAGAATGGCTCAGTGACTGAAGGTTGACTTATGAACCAGGTGGTTGTGGTTCTATTCCCAGTCGGCACATGCCCAGGTTATGGACTTGATCCCCACCCAGTGTAGGGCATGCTGAAAGCAGCCAATCACTGATTCTCTCTCATCATTGATGTTTCTATCTCTCTCTCCCTCTCTGAAATCAATAAGAAATATATTTTTTACAAAGGAAAAAGGAGGAAGAGTAGGGCTGAGTAAAGAGAGGTTGCAGGCAACAAGTTAAATGAAACTATTTGGAAGTGGTGATCACAAGTAGAATCAAGTGATCAAATGGAAATGGGAAATAAGAATAATAGAGGAATTTGGAAGATTTCCAAGTTGTGGCCAAATGACTAGGTAGTTGGTGTCACCCTCTAAAATAGGGCATAGCAGTGAAACAGCATGTTTGAAAGGAGAAATAGAAGTCATTGTAGAAATTTTTAATTTGCAGTACGTGTAGGATAAGTGGGTGGAAATGTGAAGGCCAGGAGCTGATAATGAGGCACTAAAAGGAGCTGGTAGAAACGAGGAGGAAAATATAATAAAGAAAAGGTCGTAAGAGATGAATACGGTCCTCTTGAAGAGCTAAGACTCAGAAATACTGAGGTAGCCTTGAACGGAATAGCTGTGTCCCTCCCTTGAGAAAATACTACAAGTAGGTATAGTGTTTGAAGGTGGATGGGAAGAAAAGGAAGGTAGTTTATTTCAATTGTCTGCCATAAGGAACCATCTGAGAACAGTCAGGGTTAGGATTAACTACTGTGCTGAATGAGAATGAGGAGAGGAGAGGGCTGGGGAAGGGAGGGGAGAGAGGAGAGAGAGAACAGGATCCTAAGCTGGCCTGAGGAATTAGCTAAGATTGTGAGGACACTATCCAGTAGGTCTTTGATTTCCTCAGCCTTAGACTGAATCAGGTTTGGGGATTTTGAAGTCCCAGAGGTAGTTGAAAGTCCAGCCTGTCTCTCTGAGCCTGTGCATGGTCTTCAAGCACAGAAAGCTAACAGCCATGAGGCAACCTCGTGAACACAGCCTAATGGAGTCTTCACTTACATATACATACACCTCTGTGAGCTGATGCTGAGCCTAAATGAACCATGTCACTATCAATATGAAAAATCACATGGCATAATTTTTCCAGTTTACAACCTAGTCCATGTACTCGTTGGGCCTGATATAAAAGTAAATATAAACTCACATAAAACAGTCAACTTTTTCCCTGGCCAGGTAGCTCAGTTGGTTGGAGCTTCATCCCATATACCAAAAGGCTGTGGGTTCAATTCCCAGTCAGGGCACATACCTACGTTGTAGGTTAGATAGCCAGTCGGGGCATATCATTGGATGAGGATTTAAAAAATCCAGTTGACTTTGACAAGAAATTGAACAAAGAAATTGCATATATACTCATATGAAAATACATGCATGTATGTATTTTTATTAATTTCAGAAAGGAAGGTAGAGGGGGAGAGAGAGAGAGAAACATCAATGATGAGAATAATAGATCAGCTGCCTCTTGCAAACCCCCTAGTGGGGATCAAGCCCACAACCCAGGCATGTGCCCTGACCAGAATGGAACCATGATCCCCTGATTCATAGGTTGACGCTCAACCACGGAGCCAGACCGTCTGGGCTATACATGTACATAACCCTTTTCGGTCCAACATGGAGGCTGACCCGACAGACCAGGCGCTAGGAGCAGGTCCAATGTCGAGGCTGAGGTCGACACTGCAAACCAGTTCAACATTCAATCCCGTCAATTAATTTGGACCAGACTGTTTGAATTCCAAAAATAAAATTGGACTGAAAAGGGTTAAATTATCCATTCTCTTTCATACTTCTATGCTCATAAAAATGTTGGTCTCAAATTTGTCACCCATTATATATGATTTCTGGGGGAGCAGATATACCAAATTTTACCTTAAAGGAAGATTTTAAAATGTATTTTCATAAAACAATTTTTCAAAAGAAAACTAATTCCATTTGTCTTGCTGGTGCCTAAACTCTGTTTGGCTTAGTTGGCACCACTCGAAACTTAGGAAACTTAGAAGACAAGACCAGAAGCTAAAACTATCATTGTACAACATAACAGGTTATAAATTCAGCCTTTTAGTACAACTCTGTACTCATTTCAATCCATCTACAAATTAAAGACCTTGTACTTGGACATGATAATCTAGTCATAACTCTCCAACTGTGATAATTTCAAAACTCTTTGCCATTGTGTAAGTCTTGGACCCTCATCTTAACAAATAAAATTACCCCATAATCTTTTATATTCAATTTTTCTAAGTTTTTAAAGGAATGCACATGCTCTTTGCCTGTCACAGGCAAAGGTTACCAAGGCAATTCACACAAGAGAAAATGTAACTGGTAAACAAAGAAATGGAAGAGGGATCCCCTCGTTAATAAACAAGCCTAATTGAAAACAGATGACATTTTTAAGCACTTAATAAGATTATGTTTTAAAACATAAAATGTCGTTCTGGGAAGGTGTGGTGAGGGTGATACTCAACTTTGCTGGTTACACAATGATACAATACATACAAGTCTTGTGGAAAGCCACCTAACAATAAATGTTGGCAAATATTTCCTTTTATGTAGCAATTCTACTATTCAAGCTATTCTAAGAAAGTAATCTAAAATACAGAGAATTCTGTTCATAATGATAATGACAAAAATATTTGCTTGTAAAATAACTTGTGTGTTTTTTCCTGGGATACTATGCAGCTGTGAAAGAAGGATCTCTTACGTTTGAGACAGCATGGAGGGATCTGGAGAGTATTATGCTAAGCGAAATAAGCCCGTCAGAGAAAGACAAGTATCACATGATCTAACTTGTAGGTGCAATCTAAAGAGCAACATAAACTGACAAACAAAATAGACCCAGAGACATTGAAGCATGCAACAGACTGACATATTTCAGAGGGAAGGGGGCGGGGGGTGGGAAGATATTAACCAAAGAACTTATATGCATATATGCATAACCCATGGACTTAGACAACAGGGTTTTGAAGGCCTGGGGGGGGGGGGGAAAGGAGGACATCTGTAACACTGTTAACAATAAAGATAAATTTTAAAAAATAAAAAAGATACTCATTATGAGATAAGGTTCAAAAGAGATGTAATCTAAATATTCACCTTGGAATTTTGAAATATCATGGCTTCCTACTGGGTCCTACATTTGTGAGAAGTCTTTTTTTTTTTAAGAATAGTTTATTGATTTTTAGAGAGGAGAAAGAGAAAAACATCGATTGAGATCGGCTGATCAGCTGCCTCCTGCACGACCCCCCCTCCCCCACCCCCACCCCCTCCAGAGACTAAGCCAGCACCCCAGGCATGTGCCCTGTCTGGAAATCAAACTGGCAACCTTTCAGTGCACGGGACAACACCCAACCAACTGAGCCACACCAGCCAGAGCTGGGAGAAGTCTTGATCCTCCTGGGAGGATTATTGAGATTTAGAAAAACTATGACTAGGTCTCTAGATATGTAAATTAGAGATGGAACTGCCCAGACAGGTGGGAAGAATCAAAAGACACAAAGGCATGGGACTAATACACCAGGACCACAAAATAGTGCTCTATTCTATGGCAGAATGGCACCTTTGAGCCTCATGAGTAAAGCACCTGGTATCTAAAAGAAGGAGCTAGGAATCTGGAACCTGAAGAGCTTTAGTGTCCTGGCAAGCCGTCCAGGGTCAAGCGGAAGACCTGGCACTCATAAACAACCACAAGACGCCAGGAACGTAGCTGTGTGAAGGCACTGCATTTTCTCCTTTAAGCCTCTCGAGCCTTCACAGTAGATTCCATCATCTCTCCCCAATTTACAGAAAAGGAAAATAGCATCAGAGATGTCACAAGGACAAGTAGTTAGTGGGCAGCAGCCCTGGGGGACAACCTCTGGTCTGTCCAACTGCAAAGCCTTTGCTCTCCTTGCTCCTTTGCTGTTCTGCCTCCCATTATGGGGGTGGGGAAGGAAGAATGGAGGGAACGGGGGGCCAGCAGTGGAGTCCCAGGTGGGGGTGGCAGCATAGAGACAGAAACAGGTTGGCATCAACTGGAGATGCCAGATCATGAAGGAACTGACGACAATTCACAGGTGAGACACCAAAATATTTATCCTGAGGTGTGTAGCCTTCCAAGTCCACACCCTGACTTCCTGTAAGATTATTCTTACCAAGCCTTTTAGTAACAGTATTTCAACAAATGGATTTGATCCATATTATAGGGAGAGCTTCTCTTCCACATTTTCAGCAAATGGGTTAAGAAAATATGTTTGGTCATACACACACAGAGAGAATATGAGTGAATGAGGTATTTAAGGACAGATATTTCTTACATGTCTGCTTAAAATCTCGAACATGCACACAATAGGACACTTGAAATGAAAATGCTGTTATCAGACAACATTCTCATAACATAAAAATTTGGTGTCCTTTAAAGTTTATATTTCAAGTTAGAAGAGAGAAAACATTTAATAGACTCAGGAGTTCTGGTGCCACACACAAAAATTTTAGCTTTGCTACATTTCTTGACATGTTTATTAAATAAAAGATTTTGCTTCTGTTTACAGTCAAGTCTTTATTACTTCAGAGCTTGAAAATGCTTAGAAAAATTAAAATTAACCCAGAAACGTTCAAATCATTTCATCCCTGTGAAAATTCACAACGGCCCATCATTTTTCTAAGCAAATGCTCCAGGAACCTTCCTTAGAATACATTATCTTAAACCTCTCATTTATGAATGCCTGCAGAATTACTTAACATATTGAAAGGAAAGGTTTTCTTTTCAAAATACACAGTCTCTCTACCCACAATACTATCAGCACAAAAGGTCATTTATTAAAGCTATAATATCCCACCCACTTAGTGAAAATAAATACAATAAAACAGACTGTACCTCCCCAGCCCATCAAGCAAATGAATTAAAAATTGGGTGGCTCACCTGATGGTGGCTATCGGAATGTGAAAAGCATTTGGAAGCTAAACACAAAGCATAGGTTCAGGAAAAGGAGCCCCTCCCAAGAGACATCTCACCTCTGAGGAGACAGGTGACAGATGTGCCTATGGACTGAAATAAAATAAAGATCTGGCCAGTCAAGCTGGGAAGGAATTTAAACTCAACAAAACCTCATGTTAGCACATGCTGGTGCCAAATGTATCCCGCAATCTTTGGGAGTCAAGCATTTTGATGAACTGAGGCACAAAGCTGTGGAATTGAAATGAAAACCTTCCAACCATATACCTCTGACGGGCTACCTCAAAGGCGGTCCACAGTTGGCCACAGCACAGGCTAACATTGCACTTTGGCAATGGACTTGAGATCTGTTGTTATTATGTTTTTAATTAATGGTAAGAATCAAAACAAAGCCTTGAATCAGCACAAAATACACATGAGAACATCTCTCCAAGAGTGAATGAAGCCAGGTCTTGGGACAGCCCGCGTGCCTACAAAGGAGGAGGACAGGGATCACGGAGAAAGGAAACATGTTTGGGAGCAAAAATAAGATTATAAGTCTTGCTTGTTATTAACTCTGGCCAAGCCTAAACAAACATTTTTTTTTCCCTTCCAGTTATTATTGAGTCATATGGCCACTGGCAGGAACTGTTATCACTTCATTTTCTGCAGAATGCTTCAGAAACTTGAAACCTCCCACACTTTCCCCATGTGGATACTCTGGATTTTTAAACAACCATGAAGTGTTTGTTTCCAAAACTGAATACATTTGATGGCTTGATAGTACAGCTGATCCATCACAAACTGTTTAACAGGGAGAGTGGGGGAGAGACTAAAAAAGACACTAGACCACAGTGCACAATGATTAAAAAGTTATTATGGACAGCTATATAGAACGACAATTTAAGTTAGCATTGGCATTAAGGCTGTTTCCATTGTGCCTCTGCCTTTATTCTGCTGTTTAATCACTCAACTTAGAGAACACTGGCAAGAGTACAGCCTGAAATGCTTGAAAGTAAAGAAACAACATTTAAAAAATCTGCTGTAATCTTTGTGTGACTGGCCCCTCTGGAGCACCTGCTCACCTGCACAGGTACTTAAGGCAAAGGGTGCTAAGTTAGCTGCCAAGTATTTTGCCCACATTCTGTGAACATAATAAGAACAAGAACTATCTAGAATCTCAAAGTCCAGTGTGTGCCATGAGCTTGGTAGTAAATACATTCTTGATTGTTCTGTGGCTGTTTTACAAATAAAATGACTATATTAGGTAGTGTTTTCTTCTAAGTGGTATCGCTGCAAAAAAAACTACAATTGCTTAATATCATCTTTGGGGTTTTTTCTTTTCATTTTTAAAAAACCTTTATTGTTGAAAATGTTACATATATCTCCTTTTCCCCCATTGACCCCTTCTAGTCCCCACCCACACCCCAGGCCTTCACCACACTATTGTCTGTGTCCATGGCCTATGCATATGTGCATACAAGTTCTTTGGTTGATCTCTTCCCACCCACCTCCACCTTCTGCTTAATATCATCTTTGAACCAAAGTTAATTTTAAGGAAATCTCTAATGCCGCTAAATACAAACTGACCTCCTGTAAGTCAACATAGAGCATTATAATGTTGTAACTTGTAGCCACCCTAGAACCCTCTGATTGTGCTATTGTAACACCATCTCCAATTTTATCTACAGTTTGAAAGGACACCTGTGTTTTGCACTGAAAGGGCTAAAGAAAGAGCTCTGGCCTGGCAGGCGTGGCTCAGTGGCTGAGCGTCAACTTGTGAACCAGGAGATCACAGTTCCATTCCGGATCAGGGCACATGCTAGGGTTGCGGGCTCCATCCCCAGTGGGGAGCGTGCAGGAGGCAGCCGATCAATGATTCTCTCTCATCATTGATGTTTCTATCTCTCTCTCCCTCTCCCTTCCTCTCTGCAATATATATATTTTAAATCAATATAAATATATTTTAAAGAGTTCTGTGCTGAGTGGATTTCCTCTCCTGCTAGTCTTTCCTGCGCTCAGGGCTAGTTCTTACATTTTCACAGAGGTGGTCATTTCTGCTTAGCAAATAAAGTGTTGGATTTTGCCTAAAAGGAACTTGAAATGTAAAACACCAGGTTTCCTAGCTCCAGCCAAGTTTTCTAACAGACGCAAGCCAGAAATGCAAATGATTTCTACAAACTTCTAATCCTGTTACCAATCCCTTGAGACTCGCCCCCTTACCCTTCATCTCTCCCCTGGCTAAGGTTCACATTTTTATTGCATGTTTTCAAAAAGAAAAACACTAGTAAAGATACCCTAGATTCTGGTTTAGGAGCCCCAAGAGATGACACTGAGGTGTGGACTTTAGCAGTTTTCTAATTAAAAAGTCAGATAGTCTGTTTCTCTTTAAAAAGCTCCGACTCCCAGTGTCTGCGCAGCAGATGCTCTGCTGAGAGCTGCTGGGCACCAGGCATCCGGGATCCGCCTCACGCAGCCCCTTCCTGAGGCAGGTCTAGCAGGCAATGGAGGGCCAACATCAGAAGAAAGGACTCGCGTGTCTCCAATATGTACCATTTTACTCAAAACAAATTTTAAAAATAAGAGCAAGTTTTCAGGGGACTTGGAAATCTAAAGAACACAAGCACAATTTTGAAAGGAAAATCATTAAGTGGAAAAGACGTCTGAAAAAGAATTAACAAATCAATAAAAGAGGAAGTCCCAAACCCACGGAACTGTTTAGCGATGGATGAACCACCAATCAATCACAGATCCTTGCTGATTACGCTCTTTTCTTTTCTAAGGCTCAATATAGCTCTCTTATGAACTTCTCAAGCCGTTGGCATCAACATTTTTCTATGGTGTCTGTGTTCCCTGCTCTCAGCATTGGGTTCTTGCTTTAATTCCAGTTGTGGCAGCTTTTAAACTTTTCAGATCTTGAATCACTTCCTCCTCACAGCCGCTGGTTTGTAGAACACCTTGTATCATGAGAAGCCGTGCATCTCACCAGGAAAGTGCTCATTTGGCCTATTTCTTTCCAACCTGTGGGTCAAGGACTGATATCCCTGCTGTAAGGGATGTCAATTATCCAGAAGAGGACAACTACATACAGACTCTGGAATAACCATTTGCAATTCATCTGGGTCTGTGACATAGAGCGCAGTCAGAGTCCAAACAGGAGGCCAAGAACAGAGCTGTCAGAAGTCAGTCTCCTATAATCTCCATCTTCTGCGGTCGCCTTACTCTAAATCATACCGCGTGACAGTCCAGGGACTTGGCTATACAAAGCGCTCGCCAGATCCTGAGTCTAGACAATGATGATAACAGCGACAACAGCCTCACACATTGGGGTGGGGAGAGGGAATTGCTGTAACGAGGAGTGGATTCCGAAATCACTTAAGTAGAGCTAATTTCTGAACACTGTACATAGCAAGTGTGGACCATTCTTTTTATTTTGTGTTTTGGGGCTTCATCTGTAAAATGCATTAAGCTAGCCCTTGCCAGAAATTCCACGGATCACTTAAAATGTACAATGCAGTGAAATTTACATCACCACAAGATACCGCCCTGATAAATGTCCATTTCAGTTGGACATGGGCGTCCGTCGGACCGCGACTAAAGCAGCGAGGAGTCGGCTTCGCACTCAGCAGAACCCTGTCCCGCTAGGATTCTAAAGTAGTCTCTGACGGAACACTCCATAAACAACGTAGTAAAACCAAGACGGGAACTCTTTACAGGCAGTGATTAATAAGTCAGGAAGGTTACTGACAGAGGAAACATGAAAAAGGAGAGGTATTTAAATTAGATTAGGCAGAGGCACAGAAACACCAATTCTGAAGCAAAGTAACATACAGGACCTTCTCCCCAGGCACAGAAATGCCTCCCGCGACCTGCCATCAATTATCTGCCTTCTGCTAAAGGGCCACGGGCTGTAAGAGTGTTAGAGGGGGGATGTCTGTGCCAGCGTTTGGAGGTCAAAGCCATACAGTAACTTTAGGGAATCAACTCAAATCAGCGACCTGAGCTAGAGAACGAGAGCCTCTGAAGGTGGCTGAGCAGCGTGGCTCTTCCAATTCCCGCTGCAGCGTGTGTGCCCGCGCGCGAGGCCCGGGCAGCAGGAGGTCACTGGCCTCTGATGCTGCCGGGAACTGTACTGGCTGAACAGCTGGTGTCTTACCTCGGCCTACGTGGCCATTCTGAAAACCCTGCAGTGATCCAACAAACCTAAGAGATTCAACAAAGTCATTACATAACTTAACTATAAAGATTTCAGCAAGCTTCACTTCCTCTACATCATCGGTATCAGAAATCAGGTTCTAAACTTGGGAGTCTTTTGACTTCACAATTTTTTTGACTCTTTTACAGCGCTGGCTTTGTAGTCTGAAATACCAATAAAAAGTACAATTTAAAAATTCAAATTTCCCTCTGTTGATAAAACAATATTTTGTATTTAAAATACTAAACATTTTTTTGCCCCCACCTTAGGAAAATCCAAGTAAGACACCAAAGCTTTTTCTGGCCAACAGGAATTATATATTTTCCTTCTCCAGTTTGGAGATGAGGGTGGTTTTCGCTAATAGCCATTTTTGATTTTGTTATTAAAAGGCACAGATGCTAAAACATAAAGAGTAAAGTGTGGATGTGCAGACAAGCTAGCTTTGAAACAGAGCTATAAAATGCACTTAAATTGTGGTTGCTTTTTGTATTGGAGCTATCTTTGTTTCGCACTGGGCTTCTATCTCCAGGAGCGGACAAATGCACTCATTTTCTCAATATGGAAAATGCCAGCATTAAAGCCAAATAAAGTCGGGTTTAAGATAATTACACTAGATTTCATCAAAGCAACTTGGCAGTCATCAAAATTCAACCCTGGTTAGTTGATGAGATTTCATCAGGCTGCTTAAGAAGCAGGGAAATAAACAAAGTGGAGAGACAATGAAAACAATGTGACAACTGTCAAACAAAAAGCGGAGCACAACATTGAACGTTTCCCCAGACGCAGTGCTGAAACCCCAAATTCTCATTCCCCTCCCACCTCCACCCCTCCCGCCTGCACACACACACGTCTGAGAATAAATGACTACCTATTTTGAATTTTCAGTCATCTTTAATTGTGCATTCATTGCATAATATTGATTGTGGAATGATTTGTTACTAAGTACTTAAGGTTGCATAAAAGATGAACAATTTGAGGGCTGTATGATTTTTTTTAAAGTTTTAAAATATGGGTACTTAAGAGGTCACCACCCTTGTTTGAACTCCTTTAAGCAAGTTCTTAATAAATGTAAGCCATTATAAAAGGAATGGTTCAAATTAGGCTACTGCCAACGTTACACTGTTGCAACTGGAGAGGCTCACATGTCCTCCACCTGGTGGAAATTTCACGTAGTGGTTCCTGGGATGTACAGGTCTTATGTTTCTGTTAACGTTGAAGCAGCGTGGTCCAAGCAACCCAGACAGCGACAGAAGCTAGCCAAGTAACTCTTAATTCAAAGCACGTTTGATGACTGGACTAAGTCAGTCTGTGCATTTGGATTTGACAATTGTACCAAAGAGAGGAAGATCTGAAATCAACAAACACTTGACATTTGAGGCAGAAATTACTTTAAATTACTTGCGTTAGCAATACCACTCTCAACATGAGAGTACTATAAGAAATCTATGCTCACATGGAAGACCTGCATGTGGTTTTCTTCTATAGGTTGTGACATAAGATGAAAAGATAAGAGGGAGAAAGGGATGGGAGGCTACACAATATACCTCTTCCAGGAATTAGCCTTCAGTTGCTTTTTACCATTTCATTTCATTAGAGGTTCATTTCCTTTAGAATTTTCAAGAAAGAGGTAGTCTGGAAAAATTGTTTCTTCTCTATATCGGCGTTTTGGAAACAGATTCTTCATATCAGCCAAAGTCTATTATATATGTTCTATTTATAAGTCCAAGATAATAATCAGAGACTTATTATTAACTCAAGGTTCTAGTCTTTTGCTACCTTGAGCTAAATATTCTAACAAATAAATTAAGACTATATCAATAACTAACAGCAACCATTGGACTATATCACCAAAAAGTGAGCAGAAAAGTGTCAGGTCTGCCAAAATTTTCTCCTAGGAACAAGGGAAAATGACACCTATTGGATAGAATGTTCAAGAGGCAGCTCAAGATGAAGTAAAGTTGTGTTTGGAGCATATCATGAGCTTTCCTAACATACCATATTTAACTTTATATAATTTTTATATCCACATGAAAACCTGTAAACTACTTAAAGAGGAAATTTTAAAAAATTGGTCCATTATAGAATTTTGCAAGGTCTACCAAAAAAAAAAGTAGATACATTACTGGATTCAGTCCATGCTAAGTTTCATACAACTATTTGGAGAGAAAACAATGCAAAAATAAAAGGTCAATCACCATAAAGGATATATGATGCAACAGCATGAACAATCCTAATTGCATTACCTCTGAGGAAGTTCCAGGGATTACTACGGGTTGGAAGATAAACAGACTATACGGGAGAAAGTTCTAGGTGTAACGTCTAAGCAAACACCAAGCTTTGCCTTTAGCATCTAACACTGCCAAGGAGACCTCTCTCAGCCTCCCTGCCCCGTAGCTTCCAACATGTAAAAGAGGGATGTAAATGAGTGCAACTTAAAGTTGTGTTTAACAGAAAGACATGCTCTTTTTTTGAAAAGAGGAAAACATATGCAGGATCCCCAAAATGTAAAAGAGAAAAAAAAGTAAAGCGACTCTCACTCAACCAGGCTGAGGGGCCAGACCCTCACCTGTGAGAAAGGACCACTCCCGAGCCCAGGAGGAGAGCTTCCTTCTCTTCTGTAAACCCCACTCTTTCTCAAGGTTAAGTTTCTGATATGTAATGGGTTTAAGAAACTGAATTTTCATAACAAGATGTCTTTAGTACAGTGAAGCGACACACATCACTGAATGGTGTACATCCGTACCCATATCCCTGGAATTAGGCTCTCACTATGGCGTAGGAGGCTGATTCATTTGTTATGAACTGTGCCTCGTTGTCATACCCATGCTTCAGTTTCTCTTTAAATATTCACATTCCCAAGCCTGAGGTTTGTAAATGAATCACAAGTGGGCAAAGACTTCCTCTTCCCTGGGGTAATTCTTTAGTCAGTCTCCAATTTTTCTGCACTGGTCAATCCATGGGGCTCAACTCAGGAACTCTCACTAACTTTGAAGTATCTACTGAGTTCATTCCTTCTTCGTATTCAACTCCCTCTGCCCAGTTTCCCCATTTTGCTCCCTGTGTTGTTTCAAACAGATTCTCTATGTTTACATACACACATCCTGTTTTTTCACACTTTTGACCACTTGATCTTTCGCCCCCACTCTCGACTCATTTTCTCTTATTCAAAACACGTGATTCCCTGTCTATAGTCAGAAGTCTCACCTCTTCAGCCACCAGTCCTAGTGGCCTGGCAGCCTTCATTCCTTTCCGCAACCGAGGCTCGCTCTGGGCCAGGCCCTGTGCTGATCGGGATGCTCAGAGACAGTCATTTTTAGAACTCAGTGTGTGAGTTGTTCCGCTTAGATTACACTGTGAATGAGGTGAAATGAATTCAACTTTGAATACGCTGACACCTCTGTTAGCTGGATTGCAAATTAAACTGTACTCCCGCTGCCCATCAAAGGTGATTGCAATCTTCTAGGTAAAGAGAATTAAAAGGTTTCAAGTCAAGTAAAGACAATAGAAATGAAGATGAGTGGACAATGGAGAAACAAGACTGAGTGGGTGGTTTTGTGTTTGTTTGTTGTTGTTTTTTAAGCAATAACAGCCCACATTTTCTGATCCTTGACTGTGCAAGACATGTTTCGGCCAGGGTATGTTAATTCTTATAACAATCCTATAAAGCAGGCATCTGCTATCCCCATGATACTGATGCTGACACTGAGGCTGAGAGAGATTAACTTCTCAAGTTTGTATACATTCAGGTGGTTGAACAAAGATATGAGTTCTGATTTGTCAGAATGTGAGGAAGGGATTCAAAGGTAGGGCTGAGAGCTGGGTAACTGGGAGGCTAGTAATCCCATTAGAAAGAGTAGTTGCCCCAGGAGACATAAGATCTTGAAAGGACAGCACGGTATGTGTCACCTGTTATGCTGGTGTCTAGGGAAGATGCCCATCCACAGCCAGATCTGTAGGCTTGGGCTCAAACAGAAGATGATCTGCATCTAAATGCAGCCATGAAGTGGGCAAAATCAAAGAACACCAAAGAGGCAAGCATTAGCCAGTCATGGAAAGAATCAACAACAGGATTATAACAAAATGTACCAGAATCTTAAAAACATACCTATTTGCATATGTGCTCATTTACTCCTCACAGCCATCTTGTAACATATCCTCATTTCATATATGGCTACACTGGCCGTGGGTGAACTACGGCCCGCAGGCTGGATCCCGCCCATTTGAAATGAATAAAACTAAAAAAAAAAAAAAAAAAAAAAAAAAAAAAAAAAGACCGTACCCTTTTATGTAATGATGTTTACTTTGAATTTATATTAGTTCACACAAACACTCCATCCATGCTTTTGTTCCGGCCCTCCGGTCTAGTTTAAGAACCCATTGTGGCCCTGGAGTCAAAAAGTTTGCCCACCCCTGGGCTACACCTTGGCAAATGAACTAATTTTCCCAATGTTATTCAACCAGTAAGTGACCAAAACCAATACATAACAAATTTACAAATCTGTACACTACTTTTCCAATGTATAATCGTGCACCATCACTGAAGGTATAAAATAGAAGCAAATGACTGTTTCCCAAAGACATCTGAGGGTGTATTGGGAGCTTGGAGGGAAGGCGGGAAAAAGAGTCACAAACAGAATGGGCTAAAGGATTAGAATTAGGGGGAACAAATACATGGTATATTGCTTCCCACCAATGCTGCAAACACCACAAATTGATAACTATACACATTTCTCTGAACTCAGCACTTAACTCAGAATCCTTCTCAATCCAATGTTCCAGGCAACTGCCAGTAAGCAACGTGCTAAATAAAACCACCTTTGATATACAATTGAAATTGGACCCTGTAGGAACATTTCATCCTTGATCTGAATAATATTTGTGCACTTTAAAATTTCAGAGTACTCTAAGGAAATCCCCTTTAGAAGTTAACATCATAAGCTAGAAAATAGGGACTAACACATCCCAGAGTCTTGGTAAATGGCATACAGAAATAGTAGTTAGAAAGCACATACAGTTCAGTTAGGGTAAATGCAAAATGTGCCTAGATGTAACAAAATAAACTACACTGATAAAACTGGGGAATGGCTTGGCTTAGAAAGTTGGCAGAAAAAGATATAAGGGTCATAGTGGACTGCAAGTCAAGGCAGAATCCTGCACTCTTCAGAAAAGCAAGCAGAACAGAAAAATGCATAAACATCAGAACGCAGAAATATTTGATAATTCTCCCAAACTCAGACTCTGTTTAAAGAACTGCCCCCAAATCTGGGACGTGCAGTTTATCTTCTGACACCTTAGCAACATGACCTCAGTCACTTCCACCTCCATGCTCAAAAGTCCCCTATGGCTCTCCACTGTGTGCAAAGTAAAATTCAAAAGCCGGTCCTCTCCAGAGAGGCACTTCACCATCAGTGTGCAACTTAGGTCTCTGCTGTGAGCTCCGGTGACTGCCATTCTCAAACTCCGAGCTTCAACCAGGTTCTTCTGCTCACCCCCTTGGACACGAGGAGTACATCATGGCATCTTTCCCCAAAACATTGTGTCTAGAAAACTCTCTCCCCTTTTTTTAATGTGTTTGCCTCATAATATAATTTAAGCTTTGCTCTTCAGGAAGCATTGCCTGGCCATAAGAACTAAAAATGATACTTTTCTTTAAAACATCAGAGCCTATCACAATAATTATTCATATTTACAAAGAGACCTCTGCTTCGTTTATTTTAATTTGCATTTTCGTCTTCCCTGGTTAGACTATAAACGCTTTCATCTGTATCTTCCCTGCTCCCAATCTGTCCATTTCTTTAGAACACAGGCATTAACAGATGTTAAATAATGGGTTTGATGAACCTGTAGACATGGCGATGGGAAAATCATGGAAGGGATTGGAAATCCAGCTCCAATACTTACTACCTGAATTATATTATAGAAATGGGTTCAAAAGAGGAATCAGAAGGCACCTTGCAACATATTTCAATAAAGTCAATTCAACTCAGTGAGTATTTACTCAAAATCCATGTGGTTCTCATATCAAATAGTTTTGCCAGATTCAAATAATTGAAGACCAGTCTTGGAGAAAAAACAAAACTCACAAAAGGTTACGTAAATATTACTGCAGGACTTGAAATCACCACCAGAAATAACTCTGCATCTAAATAAGGCAACTCCTGATCGTACCTAAGAACATGGTACTATGTAGAAAAGACACCACATTTATTGACAAGTTCAAAGGGTAACTGACCCTCAGTACAAATGTACATTTTCTAGATTCACTAGACACCAGGCTGTTCTGTGTTCAATATTCACTAAGAGAACCAAGTGGACGATTCATTCAAATATAACAGGTAAATCAAAGAGTCCTGATTCCATGTTGCCTCTGTCGAGTCACGTTTCATGACTATACCTTCAGCTTTCATTGCGGGATAACCCTCCCAAGCTGCCTCTCCTTTAGGAAACACCCTTTGCTACACAGATGCTGAAGACACTGTCCACTATGCTACTCATGGCTCTGGATGTGAATCCCCACTTGAGAAATACATTACAGTGTGTCTACCTATGAACCTAGAATGCTTTCTCTACAATGAGAATTATCATTAGTGTCCTCAATCCTTTTTTATTTTTATTGATTTCAGGGAGGAAGGGAGAAGGAGAGATAGACAAATCAACCATGAGAGAGAATCATAGATTTGCTGCCTCTTGCACGCCCCCTACTGGGACTGAGCCTGCAACCCAGGCACATGTCCTGACCAGGAATCCAACTATGACCTCCTGGTTCATAGGTCGATGTTCATCCCCTGAGCCACAGTGACTGAGCTAATTTCTGAATTCTGTGATGTAGGACCCATCCCTCCCACCCACATGCACACACTGCAATGTGTCTGGATTGGAATGAGTATTCATATCTGTGCGTTGTGATATAGGTATATAAAGTGTATGTGTAGATATTCATATATTTTTGTGTATACATATATATCTGCTGTCTATATATGTACACATGCATATGGTTGTGTAGATATATACACACATATGTGGTGATTTTTCCCTTTAAAAGCTGTTACAAAATTGATATTCTATTTTATAATTAATCACTTACTTTAAATAAGAATAGCAAGAACCATATCTACTTTTCACCTTTGCCTGGTAAGAGGCCCAAATTTTTAGCCCAATTATTTCAACCAACACATATTTGTATGCTCTATTTTTTTTATCAGTCCTGAGCTCTCATTCTAAGTTTTTCCTAGTTCTGATCTTTTACTAGTAAATTTGTTTTGCTTTTAGCACGTTATTAAATAACCTTTCACATTCAGTTATTAAATCCTTCGAGTAATGAGCAGGATATAAGGGCATAACATTAGTTATGAAAGGTCTCTTGACTATATATGCCGGGAGCCGGTCCATCCTTGCTGTTTCAAGGGACCTGGCATATATGGCATACGGTTCTTAATATGTTTGCTCACCTTCTTGGCGCTGTGTTTTAACCAAGGTCACCTCTCCGAGAAAGGTTGTTTCCCCAGGTAGGGATTTTCCCCTGAAGTTAGGGAGGGAATAAAACCTTTTAACTAAGTGCCAGGCGGGTAGTTAATCAATTTAACTACAAACAATCATGCTTAAGCTACATAATCTTTACTCCCTGGAATGGAGATAAGAAACGCCCTAACCTTTGTAATAGAGATTGACAGGATTAAAATGAACTGGTATAAATACAGATGTAACAAGACAGCAAGAGACAGAATTTAGAACACAGAATTTAGAACACAGAACTCAGAATCTAGAGACAGAACACAGAACTCAGAACTTAGAACAGAATCAAGAAGACAGAATCTACTCGGAGCCTAGAGACAGAGCCTAGCGGGAGAACATGGCAAGGGATCCTGGACTGAACCTGACTACAGAGATTGGCAGGAGAACCTGACTGGAACCTGGACACTGAACCTGGCTGGAGACCCTGACAAGAGAACCTGGCTATGATGATCACCTGAATGCTGCCTCCGTGTCATTCCTTCTTCGCCGACTCCGTCTACACCTTTGGGGACCCCTGGACCCACTGGGGTTGGACCCCGGCATCTGGCGCCCGAACAGGGACCCTTAGGTAAGCCCCCCATTCCCCTAGGCAAGCGCCCCGCACTCAGGACGGATAGGACTCCACCGTAGGAAGAGGGTGGATAGTCTTCGCCGACTCCATCCACACCTTTGGGAACCCCTGGAAAAGGATTCCCTTAGGTAAGCCCCCCCCATTGAGAACCCCACACTCGGGACGGATAGGACTCCACCAGGGTGCTACAGACCCCCCCTATAGAGGATAAGTAGGGTAAGAAGGTGGATAGTACAGAACTTAGATTGAGAAGATGTGCCATACTGAGTCCAAAGAAAGAAGACTCTGTATTGATCTTTAGATTAAGAAGATGTGCCATACTGAGTCTAAAGAAAAAAGACTCCGTATTGATCTTTTAACATATATGCTTGTTAGCAGAGGAATTAAGGTTACTCCCAGTCAGACAGAACATTTTATACAAGAAATATGTCCATGCTTTTCTGAGGAAGGAAAGGTGCCGGAAAGGTAAATGTAGAGGCATGGGAGAAGGTAGGCCCAAGGAGCCTTATCCTTAACCCCACTGCAGCCTTTCCACCCCGGGAAAGTGCAGGATTGGCAAGCTCTCCCTGGGGTGATAGATCAGGACTCAGGTAATAGCGGAAAGCGCCAATCCTACTCTTAAAATGGATACAAGAGAGCATTTCAGGTTTTTCTTTTTAATGCCTGCTTTTAAAAAATAAAAAAGGGGGAATTTGCCGGGAGCCGGTCCATCCTTGCTGTTTCAAGGGACCTGGCATATATGGCATACGGTTCTTAATATGTTTGCTCACCTTCTTGGCGCTGTGTTTTAACCAAAGTCACCTCTCCGAGAAAGGTTGAATCCCCAGGTAGGGATTTTCCCCTGAAGTTAGGGAGGGAATAAAACCCCTCAACTAAGTGCCAGGTGGGTAATTAATCCCTTTAACTACGAACAATCATGCTTAAACTACATAATCTTTTCTCCCTGGAATGGAGATAAGAAACGCCCTAACCTTTGTAATAGAGATTGATAGGATTGAATCAACTGGTATAAATACAGTTGTAACAAGACAGAAAGAGTCAGAACTTAGAACAGAATCAAGAAGACAGAGCCTACACGGAGCCTAGAGACAGAAGAACTTCGCTGGAGAGAGCATGCCGGAGGATCCTGGAGAGGGACTGGCCTCGGAGCCTAGAGACAGAGCCTAGCGGGAGAACATGGCAAGGGATCCTGGACTGAACCTGACTGCAGAGGTTGGCAAGAGAGCCTGACTAGAACCTGGCTACTGAACCTGGCTAGAGGAACCTGGCTATGATGATCACCCGAAGGCTGCCTGCGTGTCATTCCTTCTTCGCCGACTCCGTCCACACCTTTGGGGACCCCTGGACCTGCTGGGGTTGGACCCCGGCATATATACCAGCTCAAATACAAGAAAATAATACTGACACAGAAGTATTAGGGCCAAGTACAGTGGGGCCTTGACTTACGAGTGTCCCGATTAACGAGTTTTTTGAGATACCAGCTGTCTCTCAGCCGATTTTTTGCATTGAGTTGATAATTTGAGTTAACGAGCTAGGTCTCAGAATGAATTAAACTCGTAAGTCAAGGCCCCACTGTATTATATAAAGTCATCTGCAAAGCAAAAATCTATTGCCTTTACATCATTAGCCTAAATTAATTGCAATCACTTTTGCCAGCTGAACCTTCTGCCCCCTCAATTGCACAAATAACTTGATCATCTCAAGCTCTTCTGTATGATGACAACATGAATCACACTGGGATTTTAGTAAAACTCTGTCATTATTTCCATTAAAGTGTGTGTGTGTGTGTGTGTGTGTGTGTGTGTGTGTGTGTGTGTGTGTGTGTGTTTTCTTCCTGCGTCCTGATCCTGGAGGCTTTCCACAAGTACAGCTCTGGGTCATTCCAGTAGCTGGAGAACATTTACAGGAAATCTCAGTGAGCAAACTGCCTGCGCCTCTTATCAACACCAGCCAAAGTCCCAGAGAGGTGTCTGATGAGGAACATAAGTTGTTCTACGAATTCACTAGGGGGTTTATACTTGAGACTCTCTTATCTCATGAGGAAAAAGAAAAAAAGTCCCCTGGAAGTGGCGGGGTGGGGGGAGTCCAGCACTGACACCATGTGTGCCCTATTAAAGTTGTTTTTATTTTAGAGTGCTGTAAAAATTGTTGTATATATTTTACATTAAGACCAGAGTAGCTTACTGCTGCGTAAAATTCATAAAAGAAAGGCTCCTTTGGAATTTTCCCGTCCTTGCTTTGTTGCACACAGAACATCGGGCCTTTGGTGGCATATGCAGTTGAGAAATCCTTTTTACAAGGACCCCGTAAAAGAGACGAGTACATGGTGCTCCCCACTGTAATTAAGTGGGGCTGGTGCAGACTGCAGATGGGAAGCTGCAGAGAACACCAAGGTGTGGCTTCTCGCACTCACGCCTCCCTGGTCCCTGGGGCAAGCCCGGCTGGCACCAGGACAGGCTCAAAATGAAACGGGAGAAGCGGTTCCCTTATATCCCGCCCTCAGCCTCCATGGGATGGGTGCTATGCACGCCCAACACTCCCGCATCTCAGTCCAAGATGGTATGTCGTTTTGCACTCTCTGGACATTCCGTGATGTCCCGTGCACACCACATTGCAGCCCACTTTTCTGCTCTTCCACTTGCTCAGACCTGTACCCTCTGAAATGTGACAATTAGTAGGTCTGAAAGAAATCACTGCTAAAATAAAACCCCCAGAAAAACAAAAACAAAAGACACCGACAGGTGTGAATAGTTATCACCTACCCACTCTCCAGCAAACAAGGAAAAAAATTGAAAAGTGGTGGGTGGGGGGTGCAGAGAGGGTGGGCATACTTCCCAAGATGCTGCCTAAAGTTCATTGTTAAGATTGCTGAAGCAGGAATTAGACCAGCCGTGGGCAAACTACAGCCTGCGGGCCGGATCCGCCCATTTGAAATGAATAAAACTAAAAAAAAAAAAAAAAAAGACCGTACCCTTTTATGTAATGATGTTTACTTTGAATTTATATTAGTTCACACAAACACTCCATCCATGCTTCTGTTCCAGCCCTCCGGTCCAGTTTAAGAACCCATTGTGGCCCTCGAGTCAAAAAGTTTGCCGACCCCTGAATTAGACACTTTTTTGTTTGTTTGCTTGTTTGTTAATCCTCGCCTGGGGATATTTTTCCATTGATTTTTTGAGAGAGTGGAAGGGAGGGGGAGAGACAGAGAAACATTAATCTGAGAGACACATCAATTGGTTGCCTCTTACAGGCGCCCCGACCAGGGTAGAGATTGAGCCTGCAACCAAAGTACATGCCCTTGATGGGAATTGAACCCAGGACCCTTCAGTCTGTGGACCAGCATTCTATCCACTGAGCCAAATCAGCTAGGGCAGAATTCCAGACACTTTAGCTGCTGAGAAGTATTTGAGGGCAGGTGGATCTTAGCTAACCATCAATTTAATATAATAGTTATACATTAACATTTGAAAAGTGGCTGCCTCTGGGTGACTGTCCCAGTTTATAAACACTGTGAAATAACCTTAAAATCAGCTGCCATGTATCCAGAGGTCCCTGGGAAATAGTACAATTTGCTATTTAATTTAAAATGACTAACACTCACTGATTTTAAAATATAATGAAGTATTTAGCATTGCAGAGGGGGAGCAAGAATGCCCCCTTTTTCAGATGCTGTCTTCTTCATATAAAAATTTCAATATCTACATTCCAGACAGCCATGAAAGTTTCAAAAGAAAAGAGGTTTTACTCTTATCCTCTCTTCCAAACTATTCTTGAGGTTGGCATGTATAAAACAGACCACATAAATTGCAACTCAAATGTAAACAAAATGTACAGAAATAAAGAACACATGTCTAAAGCATATTTTCTTGACCCTTATCCTACTGAAAATGCGCTTATTTCCTGCTCTCAGTTTAATCCATCACAATCTACAACCATATTTAGTTATATTATCTAATACCTCGTCCACATGTTGCTGTCAATTGATATACAGAAAACAAAAATTAGAGAGGTCTTATTACTTTTGCTTTTTAAAAAGAAAATGTTTGCAGAAATTAAGGGTCTAAATCACTAAAAAAAATATTTTCTTTTGTTTCCTACCAAGTTAAAAGACACTTGAAAAAAAAAAAAGAGATAATGGTCAAGTAAGGTCTCATAAGAGGAATAAGTTATTTCCAATAGAAACAGTATGTAGTAGCAGATTCCATATTTAAGTTTTAACACACTCCTGAGAAAATATTAGGGCTTAAAGAATTCCACTATATTTTTACTAACAATTGTGGTATGGTGAGTTGAGGCAGCCAGGAGTAGAAGGGATAAAAAACTACCTAAGCACATGTCGAAGCCTCACCTAAATTACTTTAACTATCTGACTGCTTCTATGTGTCAGAAAGAGAAAAACCATGCGGGGCACAGAGCAACTAGGTGCGGGGTAGGGCGAGGATCCCAGCGCCTCTGTGCAGACCAGGGAGCAAAGGGACAGAGATGAATGCTGGGTGGGACTCGACATAAGGCAGCCTCGGCGAGAGGGTGACTTTGAAGGACTAAGGATTAAAAAAAAAACGAGCTTGAAGTCACTCTTTTTCTCCCAACAAACTGAGGATGAATGACAGTAAAATGATAGAAGAAGAGGTCTTAGTAGGGGCAGCTGAACCAAAACAAAGCCAGTGAGTGGCTCAACACTTCGGCATTTACTAAATGACCGTTGGGGTATGTTCCGCTGGCTGTTTCAAGTTGGAAGATATCGGGAGGGGGTGGTGATGGCAGAAGGCTCTGGGTGGTGTTTTTTAAGTATTTGTAGAGCAAAAGTAAAATGATGTGTCTGTTGGAGGGAGAAATAGTTTAAAGTTGGCTACTTCAATGGTGGACAACCATGGCTCTGTCTTTGATTTTTATTATAAGGAACAAGAAAAAGGCAGGGGAAAACTTGCGTTTCCGAGGCAGCAAAATATTGGCCCTACTCTTGGCTCTACCACTAGAAACTTGCTGTGCATCACCTTGGCCCAGTCAGAGCCTCCCTAAATCTCAGTTCCCTCCTCTACCCTATTGCAAGTAAGAGAATCAAGATGGTTACATGGCATAGCCATCGAGTCAGCAGCTAAACAACTGTCTCGAGGTCTATCCAAAGCTCTCCTCCATTCAGGTCTATAATCAAATGGTACTCCCTCGATTTCTCTGAATACCCTACAAAAAAAATAGGCACTTCCAATCAACTCTTTCACCGACTCCAAATCCTGCTTTATTTTTCTCCACAGCCTCTATCTCCGCAGAAAATTATGCACTCATCCACTTTCTTGCCGTGATTCCCATTAGAAAAGCTCTAAAATGACTCATTATGCATAACCCAATGATTGATATATAGCCATGCTCGATAAATATCTAATGAATACATTAAAAGTAGTTGTCATGAGACCTTACAAAATAGTGAGTCCCATATAGACAGGACAGGATAGCTCAGGCTGAGGTTATGTTGGCCAACCCTATGAAGGAGTAGAAGATTATAGCCACTTCCAAATGTCAGCATTTCCCCTGTACATGAGCATCTGCCAACTTTGTCCCTCCACAACCATGATTTCGTTTTCCTATTTGTTATTTAAATATATAATGGTAGCATGTTTATATTTTTCTATTAATATGTTGCCTAATATACAACATGGTTCAAACTCAAACTTCCTTTCATTTAAAGATTCAAGTTATAGCCCGGCCAGCATTGCTCAGTGGTTGAGCATTGACCTATGAACCAGGAGGTTAGAGTTTGATTCTCAGTCAGGGCACATGCCCGGGTTGTGGGCTCAATCCCCAGGGTCAGCTGTGCAGGTGGCGGTCTTTGAAACTATGTAAAACAAAGCATATCTCTCTCTCCCTCTCCCTTCCTCTCTGAAATAAAAAAGATATATAAAAAAATAAAATAAAGATTCAAGTTATATGTTAAGAGAATAAATTCATCACAACAGGGTGAATTCTATTCATTAGTGAGCTCAGGGTGGGAGAGAGGAAAGGCAGCTATATCTGCAGTGAGTATGGGCTCCGTTTTTAAGTAATCTGTTATTTTCCCCCTTGTTTCCTATATTCATTTTGAAATATATTTTTCCTCTCACTCATTATCCACCTTTCTCCTTTCACCATCGTTTTTTTAAGCTCTTCTCTTTTTTACCCTCCTGCTATCTTGGTAGATAAACAGGTCATGTGGATTTAAAGCCTTGCATAGTCTTTGAGGGTTGACTACCTGTGAGAGAAAGAGAAGCAAGGAAGATTTGAAAGCTGCCCGATGTGAAAGTCTTGGCACATGCCCAGTGCAGCTGCTGAAAAAGTGTTCCGTTCTTTGTTCGTAAAACAGCGGTCCTGGGCTCCCAGTCTCTTCCTCGCCCTTCACATCTCGCCACAGAACTGGCCCATATCTTCTAACAATGAATCTTAGAATCACTGGGTTTTAGAACTGGGCTGGATCTTAGAGCTCGCCTACCCTCATACCCTCCAATTAACAAATGAGGAAATAGAGGCCACAAGAGGTTAAGTGTCTTGCCCAGGGTCACAGAATTAATGACTTGACAGGGTACAGAGACCCAGATCTCCAGATCACCAGAACAGAATCCTGAAAAATGAGTGTCAGCAAAGCCCAAGAAACTCTACAGGCTATTGTCATCAGAAATGGAATAAAAGGGAACTGATTTAAAAGAAAAGTTTGGGAAGGAACACCAAGTAACTTCAAGTGTAAATCAATCCATGACTTAGGATATTTTCAGAGAATCTTCTTTTAAAAGCAAATAAGCATATGACCATTTAGGGGAAGATAGGCTGAAGCATTACACCATTTAAAAAAACAAATCTTGCATCCATTATTTTCTTATTTTTAGTAGTTTTTAATGTAATATCTTATATACTTAGTGACTATTCCATTGCATTGACCTTTAACTTCTGCCTTCCAGTAATCGAATGCAGCTGATTTTAATGTGCTGGTGCTTTAGTGTGAAGGAGGTTAAGGCTGTGTTTGTGTGCAATCAGGTTAAGATTGGCTCCAACAGGAGAAAAATCCATACATATGTTGAAAAGATCTGAAAAATGCCTGTATTCCCAACCTGATTACGACTTACATTTTTGCATGGTTTGTCAAAGCAGATCACTAAAATCAAATCAAGATGTAAAATGGGCTGAAGCGGTTTTCTTCTCCATTCTTCCATTAATCACCGTGACCTACCGAAGAAAGGAACTTTCTGCTCTCTCACCTGAGGCAAGGTGGGATACTACACTGGAAGTTATGCCTATTTTTATAAGCTGGTGCTCAAGTTCCAAAATTAATTTTCTAGTTGTAATTTCTTACATTTTAAAATAGAAGTTATTTTATTGCAGAGTAATTTTCCGTTTCTATCAAAAATTCTATTGTAGGTCCCTTTTTATAAAATAATAAAACAAGTTTCCATATAACCTTTTAGACCTACTAACGTCATATAAAAATTAATTTATTCAACTGAAAATGTAGATTTGGGAATTAAAACAATAGCCAGTCGCTCCTTATAAATAATACTTGATAAAAGCTAACTATGAATTAAATCAGAGTTCATGCCTGGTTATCAAAAGGAGGATATTGGCAGATGATATATACGCATTTGTTTCAGCACAATTTACACTGCTGACAGGGTCAGGTTGTACTCTGTATGACAGTATACTGCTGTTGGTAGCACAAAAACTATGAGTGCAATAAACATTACAAGTTAACAATCTAGCTGTTATCTACAAAATTCTCAAGCAAGACTGGGGCTAGGTCAAAATAGCGGGAGGGGAATATTCTGGCTCTTGTTACACATAAGCATGTTTGTTATAGGAGCATTTTCAGGTTAATTTTTGCTATTAACGTAAACCACAATTGGGGGACCACATCGCTGGGAGAGAAATGGGGGGAGGGTAGTTATATAAACAATATACAACAAAGGAAGCCTTTCTTCCCAATACCTGAATACATCAGGTTTGTTTTTAGGCATGAGGTTGCAGGTTAAATGCTCTCAGCTATCCAAGAAGTGGCTTATTAGTTTTGTAAGAAAATATTTTCTTATATTTTGACTGAAAAATACTCAGTTTAAAGCGAACAAAACCATCCTTGTTAGTGAAAAGCAAACCCCAACAAAACTTTGTTTCAAAGACCCAGCAAAGCAAAGCAAAACTAATTCAAGAGGAAAAGCTGCCTTCCTAATAGGAGCTTCTGAATCTGGATCTAATAGTTCTCAAAGGCCGACTGGAGTCTTCGAGTCTTAAAAGTTTGTCTTCCTCCCCGGATCATAGACATCTCTATGGGGCAGCATAATACGGATGTAAATCCATTTTAAGCCGATAGGTATTCTCTCTCTGGCCTGTAACCACAAAGCTGAAAAACTGTGCCCCAACAGAAAAATAAATAAAGACAAACAAAAATTTTGATTATTTCACAGGGCAATTTTCCAAACACAACTTCTTTGCTTTTCTATGCTGTAGACTAGAAAAACCCCAGCTTCATCTCCAACAACGTAGCATCCACGAGTGACAAACGGTAACAAGCGCTGAGAACTCCATCTCAAACTGACACGGCTTCAGCTGGCACCTGAGCTATGTACGCGTCTCCTAATTTGTAAATGGGCCTAATCCTGTTATTACAGAATAATTACTGCAAATCAGCACAATTACTACAAAGACATGAATAAACACACACATACCAGTAGCTGTTTTCTACAAATTATTATCAAAACAAAGAGAACCGGCTAATTGTGGTAACATTAAGACAACGTTTATTCCTCCCAGTGTTTGGGCAAGTTTATTTTAAGTTGTCATCTTCAACTAGTAATGATGCCGATGATTTTACAGATGCCATAAACCTTTCTAATCTAAACTCTTCTCAACTGAAAGTTGGCCACTTCCCTCAGAGCAACATCTGCAAAAGCCTGATTTCATAAGACCTACTTGTATGGTACGTTAGCCAAAAAAAGACAGACACACACACACACACACACACACACACACACACACAACACTCTTATAAATCTCAATTTGGAAAGCCCATTTGTAATGCACTCTCCTAAATTATTATCAAGGTATCATGAAAGTAAATGAAATATTCCCTCTATATTCTTCACAGTGTAAGCATCCATCTTTAAATAAGAATAATGTGGAATTTGACCCTCTGACCAATGTTATTATCAGGTTTCCTTCATGGAGAAATAGTCATTATTGGGGGTGGGGGTAGGGAAGAGGCAAATTCAGAAAGCACACCACCCATGGCAGTGACGCCCCACACTCACCTCCGGGACAGTGCCTCATGGCCATCTTACATCTCCGGGATTCGGCGATGGTTGGACATGGTATTGTATCTTTTGCTGGCTTTTTAACAATTTGCCGTGTTCTGGTTTCCAGACCCCATTTAAATCCACACGTGCGATTATTTCTGCTACACGTTCCCCATTCACTCCAATGACCAACTTCACATCCTTCTAAATAAAGATTAAAAATAAACAAAACAAATACAAATAATTTGGTATCCCTTTGCTCCACTATCATCAAATTTATATACTCTCCTCATTTTCAGATTCCCCAAATTAAGCTGCACAGCCCACAAAGACCTATATTCGCCTTTCAAACTTCAATTCTTTGAACCAGAGGGTTACTTTCATTTACAATAATTGCCACATACGTAATTTTAAAAGTAGTACTTTCAATTTGTCTTAGTTCATTTTTGGAAGAGATGCTTCTGGTCCATTCTAAAGATACTGGAATATATAATCTCTGAAAGATTCCATAGCTAAAATCTACAGCAGAAGATACGATTTTCACATTATGACAGAAGAGAAAGCTTTTCATGTTAATTCTGAACACCCCACTGAAATTCACGTGTGTTCGTTTTATTTTGAAAGTAAGTGTTTGGGCCCAACCAGCATGGCTCAGTGGTGGAGCACTGACCTATGAACCAGGAGGTCACAGTTCCATTCCTGGTTAGAGCAGTAGGGGGCATGCAGGAGGCAGCGGATAGCTGATTCTCTCATCATTGTTTCTATCTCTCCCTCTTCCTTCCTGTCTGGAATACACACACACACACACACACACACACACACACACACACACACACATATATATATAATACACACACACACACACACATATACATATATGTGTGTATATATGCACCTATTTATATGTATTTTAAAAGTAAGTATTTGGTGAAAAGGACAGGGTGTTTGTTTTGCATTTTCTGATTTATCTCAATTCTTCAATAGGTGTCAGGAAACCACAGTATGTATTTCCTATTCCCTAAATTGGTGCTATATATTATTATAGTGTAAAAAGTAAACAAGTATGACTAGGTATACGAAAAATGTATGATTTTTCTAGATTACATATCTAGCTTTTAGCACCCCCTTTTGTAAAACCATATAGCAGAAAAGCGGGCTAGCCTCCAGTCTCCTGGGGTGAGGTTGGGGAATAAAAGGACAAAAATTGGTAAAGTTAAACGTCCTCATCAAATTTCCCATTAAAAAGCCCCTTCACACTACCAGGTCACAACTCAGGCCCAGGATCCACACACAATATTTCAGCATTCCAGATCTTAGCAGGCATGACCATGGTTACTCTTAGATGTTTCAAAGCTATTCAAGATGATTTGTATTCAGGGGAATGCACAGGACTCAATTTGTAATTTATCTTTGAGGGTTTCATAAGAGCATCCATTGACCGTCTCTAAGGGGCATGGGACTTGCCTCTCAAAAGCAAACTCAACATTCCCAATATGCTCTTCTAGTGACTTTCCTATGTTTAATAGGGCGTTGCCTGTATGAATGTATTCACACACACACAAACAGGAATATAAGTACACATTTCTTCATAAACCTCTTCTTTTAATGTGTTCTCTGGGAGCTTTTGAATATATAATTACTAGAAACCTGGTGCACGGATTCGTGCACTGGTGGGGGACATGGCCTGCGGAGATCAGCCCGCTGTGGGAGCTCTGCTGATCCCAGTCAGCCGAGTGGCGCTCCCACTGTGGGAGCACACTGACCAACAGGGGGCAGCTCCTGCATTGAGCATATGCCCCCTGGTGGTCAGTGTGCATCATAGCAACTGGTTGCCCAGTCATTCTGGTCATTCCAGTGTTTGGTCGCTGGGCTTTTATATATATACTAGGGGCCCGGTGCACGAAATTCGTGCACTGGGTGTGTGTGTGGGGCGGGGGGGGGGGGGAGTGTCCCTCAGCCCAGCCTGCCCCCTCTCACATACTGGGAGCCCTCAGGCGTTGACCCCTATCACCCTCCAATCGCAGGATCAGCCCCTTGCCCAGGCCTGACGCCTCTGACAGAGGTGTCAGGCCTGGGCAGGGGACCCTCATTTCCCCCCATCACTGGTTCCGCCCCCAGCCCAGGCCTGATGCCTCTGGCCCAGGCATCAGGCCTGGGCAGGGGACCCCCAGACCCCTCCGATTGCTGGCTCTGCCCCTTGCCCAGGCCTGATGCCTCGGCCAGAGGCGTAGACCCCCATCACCCTCTGATTGCCTGATCGGCCCCTTGCCCAGGCCTGACGCCTCCGTCAGAGGTGTCAGGCTTGGACAGGGGACCCCCATCTCCCCCTGATCACTGGCTCTGGCCCCCGCCCAGGCCTGAGGCCTCTGGCCCAGGAATCATGCCTGGGCAGGGGACCCCCATCTCCCTCTGATTGCTTGCTCCACCCCCCGCCCAAGCCTGACCCCTCTGACCCAGGCTTCAGGCCCTGGCAAGGGGACCCTCATATCCCCCCAATCCCCGGCTCCGCCCCCCACCCAGGCCTGATGCCTCGGCCAGAGGAGTTGACCCTCATCACCCTCCGATCACCAATCACCGGATCGGCCCCTTGACCAGGCCTGAGGCCTCCAGCAGAGGTGTCAGGCCTGGGCAGGGGACCCCCAGCTCCCCGTGGTTGCAGGCTCCGCCCCTGCCCAGGCCTAAGGCCTCTGGCCTAGGCGTCCAGCCCGGGCAGCGGGGACCCGCAGCTGCAGCGGCCCCGCGATTGTGGGCTTCGCTTTAGGCCCAGGCAAGGGACCCCTAGCTCCTGGGACTGCCAGCTTCGACCGTGCCCAGCTCCCATCGCTGGCTCCACCCCTACTTCCTGCTATCACTGGCCAGGGGGGCAAAGGCGCCTGATTCTCGGATCATGGCTGGGGGGCAGGGCAAAGGCGGCCCCAGGGCCGCCTTTGCCCTGCCCCCCAGCTCTTAGCTCCCCCCTGGGTTTCCAATCACTGTCAGTGGCAGGGGGCTTCTTCCTGCTTTCCCTTTCGCCTCCCTGCATTGTGCCTACATATGCAAATTAACCGCCATCTTGTTGGCAGTTAATTGCCAATCTTAGTTGGCAGTTAATTTGCATATAGCCCTGATTAGCCAATGAAAAGGGTAGCTCGTACGCCAATTACCATTTTTCTCTTTTATTAGTGTTGATAGATAGACTGTTTTAGCAATATTTCTTCAGGAAAAAAGTTCTCAATTTTCTCTTAAGTCTCCATTTCAAGGAGATGGAAAGTATTATAATACATAGCTCTCTTGTACATCATATCAGATGCCAAATAAAATTCAGGGGTAGGTGCAAAGGGCTGGAAGTAGTGAAGATGCCATTGCACCTAAGAACAGATTCAGGCATTCATCAAAATGCAGGTACTGATAGAGCTTTACCTCTTAATTGTTAGTATAAAGCGAAGCCATATAAAACTATATAAAAACTATATAAAAACAGTGAAAAGGTAGTAGAAAAACTGGTGTTTTCAAACACTCAAAAAATACACAATTTATAAAATGTGTATTCCTCATTATTATTCACAAATGGTATGTATGTATATATTAAATTATGCATTCTAGCTATACAAATTTAGTAAAGGTAAAACTGTTTTAATGGACTTTGCAACATGCAGTCAGTTGTCAAAATATATTTTGCACAAAAATTTTCTTCCCAATGATATTTAAAAAACAAATGGCTAAGAAGATCCATAATTAATATACATAACAAAAGTGATAGAATCATTAATAACATGGTACGGTTTGAAATTTTTATTTTTATTTTAAACAAAATGTTTTTATCTAACAGATACTAATAATTTTTTAAGATAAGTAAGAAATAGATGTATTACACATATGATAAAAAGCATTATCAGCATCTAAATAGTTTAATCTAGCAAATGTACAACTCGCAAATTTTGTAGCAAGATGTAGTATATGAAACTACCCAATGTCATGATGCCTAAAGAATTCAGAAAGTCAGCAAAAAACTCAAATAATTTTCCGTTCTAATTAACAAGACAACCAGGCTGAATAACCCAGTATGCATTTCCCCCTCCCCAAGAAACAGGTGTAAAAAGTTGCAGTTTGAAAGTTACACAAAAAACTACTTACCCACACATTCCATGGTTTCATCTAATGGTGCAAAACCATCTGGGCACTCGTCAAAGCAACGGCCTCTATGCAAATAAAAGCCTACTTTGCACTTGGTACAAAAGTCTTTGCTGAAGCAAGAATCACAGTTTTCTATTCTGCACCCTAAAAACAATTTTAAAGAGAAAATTTCAGTCAAAGAGAAATGCACTCGTTTTACAAATAAAACTTTCACAAACTCATTGGTCAGATCAATCGAAATTCTAGTGGTCAAAGCAATATGTGTTCAACTCTTTTGTTTCCTAATGCCATCTCATTCTGCATCACTCCTACCTCTTGCAAGAGCTCCCCACATCAATAAGCTAAGACACAACTCCAGCCCAAGGCCCTGGGCAGCCATGAGATCCTTCTGAAATTTTTGCAACTCCAAATGGGATTAAAAAGGATGTAAAAGAAAAAGAAAACACCCCCACTACAAATTACATTGCTGCTGGGACTGAAATCTCTGCTCTTCAAAAGACAAACAACGGAAAGCATACAAAGGGGGATACTCTAATCAGGATCTCCTGCTTCTGGACAGTCAATTAAAATTCTGTTTATGTTGGTCAGTGTGGCACTTACTGTCATCAGAGGGTTCCTTAACTTGGAGGGTAGTTCAGGTCATTTAAAAACAAAACAACACATGTAACAATGTGCCAAAGGCTTTAGATGCATTTCCATTTGGTTTTCATAAGAATCCTACAAGGAGGGCAGTACTGTCCCTATTTTGCAAATAAAGAACTCGAGACTGAGAGAGATTAAGTCCTAGAGCTAGTGGTGGCTGAGCGGGTTCTGAAAGCCCCCAAAACTGATTGCCTCCTACATCTGGGCTCCTTTTCCTGACCCACTAACTGAACTTGGTGAGGAGCAGTTTGGGAAGCAGTGCTGTCAGGACTGTTCCCTGTGGGCTTGAACCCCAGATCTGCCCTGACCAGCTCTGTGACTCCAGACAACTGCACAGCTCCCTGAGCCGCTGTTTCCTTCTGTATAAAACGGAGATGTCACAAGGCGATTGTGAGAACTTGTAATAATATAGATAAATTGACTCATAATCTGCACATAGAAGCAATAGTAGATTAGAAACATATTTTTCCACTAAACACACATTACAACAAGGTGTAAAAAGGAGCAAAAATGTATCTTGTATTATAGGTCAGATTCCCGAATAGGCCAGTAACATCTGGGCCAGAGATAGAGGGCTTGCATGGGGAAAAAGAAAGATACTCTAAACTGCTCTGCAGAGAAAAGGAGAGAAGGTTAAAGGATTGGTTAATTGGAAGGTCAGGTTTTCAACAGATTATAGTTCATTATTACTTGCAACAGATTTAATTGATGGTAATTAACAGCATGTAAAGCTCTATGAAAACTCCATGGCATTGCTTATATTCATTTAACAAGCCTCGGAGTGCCAGTACTGTATTTAGGGCTTTCATGATTCAGCAAAGCTTTAAAATATATAGTTCCTGTAATCAAAGAAAAAATGGGATAAAAAATAGTAACCAAAACATGAACTCACTGAATATTAAAATTTTGAAAATTGAGAAAATAAAGCCAGAAAGTTGAATTAAAGGCCATATATATATATATATATATATATATATATATATATATATATTTCATTAAAATAAATTATAAGTAATTACAGTTTCTAGACCTATAAAAAGAAAATGGTAACTCTTCACCTTTCAATATTGAGTCTAAACAGCTCTTCATATATTATATGACCACCATGAAGCAGTTAATTCAACTTCTAAAATGTTACCATATTTACAACTGGAAAACCAACTATGTGTGGGTGAAAGTCCATAGTCAAATTATAGTATTGCTCTTTTTGGGGAGGATGGTTGGGCACAGGACACTTTATCACCCCATAAAATGTTCATTTGTAGTCTTAAAAGCTGTAACGTATATTTTAACCCAACAGTGGTCGATAGCTGGTCAGTCGCTTCTTAATCATGGTGAAAATACATGACCATCATGTCCACAAATTGCTGGTTTTCTTGCTACTTTCTTTTTTATTCTTTTAAAGCAAGCAGCCCTTCCTGTTAGCAGAATTATTTCCTGAGAAATAATGATAAACATTCCAAAGATACAACAGAACTAAAGGATGAAAAAGAACAAAGCATTTCTATTTTTTTTTAAAAAGGGACTATACACTTCATAAATCAATTGTTATCTAGAAAGTCTGATTTTTCTTTAAACATGACCTGCACCATTAAGCTTTTTGGCCAAAAAGTTATAGCAATAAGCATTTGGAATTAATTTTACAAGGTCCTTTGCTGGTCTTTATTGTTACCTGTAACTCCCTTTCCTCATTTTGTTCCGCGTTCCTAATACCAGTCCACAGAACGTGGAATTTCTGAAATACCTATCATTCTCTGTCAAGTCCCTTCGGACTTCTTCAGGCACAAATCCTGCTAGAAGAAAGCTTAATTGTTTGTCCTAAAATTTAAGTAGAACAAAAATCTGATGCGTTCAAATTGTTGAATATGATAACCATGAAAAAGCATGAGATGAATTATAAGCAGTGACTGTAAACGTGAAGATCAATAGTTAGAGTGAAGAAACCAAGTTGCACGATATCTAGTGGATAATATAATAAAACCATATGTGCATGGTGGGGTATGAATAGCTTGGAGAATTTAATTTGGGAAAGGGTGGTAGAATTTTGAAATATGTTAAAATTTTATATTTCTGAATTACATGAATCTTTTATCATTGTAATGCATTTGGTATTAAAGCAAACCAAAGTTATTGCAATATACATTTGTGACCTACTTGAATTTACAGGATATAAAACTTTATTAGCATTCTAAAATAAATTCTTTTGATTTCAAGGTAAGAATGAAGAAATATTATCCCAGCCCAAATTTTTTTTTTAGATTTGGGTACATGAAATTACACCCATTCTTTGATAATGCTGAACCTTGCTTTAGCCTTCAAATTACACAATCATTTGACCAACTCTTGACAGTATCCTTTGTTTTGATATAGTCAATGGCACTTTTCCTTCACTCAAATCATAAGGAAAAGAACTAAATTATTTTTTGTTCAGTAAAGCATTTAAACAAAAGCTTTGATTGGTGTCAAGTCCCAACATCACCAGAAGCTCTGCTGGCCTTCCTGGTCTCAGTCCCTCTTTGCCACAACATAAAACCAACGCCCGCAGCCCTGACTCGACTCATCTAGGCGCAGACTCCTGTGAGCTGAAAGCTTTTAAAAGTGAGCAACTGTATAAACCACTACCCTGGAGATCTACATCTGCACATGCTTCCACGTCCGAAACCTTTCCTCACTGCTCCAGGCCCACCCACAACCCCTGCCCTCTCCTGCCATTTCTCCAGAAACTACCCTTCTGCTTTGGAGAGAACCACTATTTGTGGGGCTTCAGAGCTCCCCTCACCCCAGCTACTCTACCCAACACTGCTTAAGCTTGTTATCCTTAGTAATTGGGATTTAAATCTACTCTATTAACTCATTCTTAACATAAAAGTAAAACATTCTCATTATAAATAAAAATTCTAAACAACACAAGGTTTCAAAGAGCATACAGAAATACCCTTCCTTACTTTAATGGCATAGCAGGCCTACTTCTCAGAAACAACAACTGTATTACATTTCAGAAAAATCTCTATGTCAACTTTATAAATAAATGAGTTTTAAAATACCAGTGGGATCATTTAATAACCTGATAAACCTTAGAAAATTTTATACTGTGTAAAAAAACAGGTATATCAAAGTTTACCAAACATAGGTCTTTTCTATAAAAATCTGGGCTTTAAGTCCTCACTCAGAAATATAAGACCCTGGTTTAGCCAACTTACATGCTTCTAAATTACATGCCTCCTCAAAAATGCAATCCGCGAAATGAGGACTGCCAATATCGGTTTGAGTAAAATTACTGTCCAAGTGAAACTGCCTCCAAATGCAGTCTGACGGGGCTGTCCTTTGGCAAGAGGGGTTTACTCTGGCCAAGGGGAGAAAAAATAGGCTGGGCACCCCTTCTCCCGGCCTCCCACAGTATCCATACAGGCTCCATTATAACATTTTCAAATTATACTGTAGCGCAGTTCAACAGTTCATTCCAAACATTCTCCAAAAAATGTAGCACTGTGCCAGACCCCGAGAACATAAAATTATAAGACCCATTCCCGTCCTGGAGGTGTGAACGCCAAAGGCAGGGGGCCATGTGCACTTCCAGGGCCTTGCCCATAGCGCAGTAGTTACCCACTGGGTACCTCAGAGGCAGGGAAGACGCAGTCACTTCTGTTCAGCCATTACTTTTCTTTATTTTGTTTTCAGTCTGTGAATTCCTTGTTTCTAACACAGAGCCGGGCACATGGTGGGGTTGTAATGCTTGCCAAGTGCACTCACGTGCATGCCACTTAAAAATGCAATTCCTTTATGGCATTTTCAGGCTCATTTGAATGCTTGGTTTGAGATTGCTTACACATGCACTGTAAATATCTTTAAAAAGAAAAGTTGGTTGGTTGCTGTAAATCTTATTGGAGGAACAAACAGTGAAATACCTATTTAGAAATAGAAAACACCTAAATGGAAAGCAATTGTAATGGAGAATGTCAACACTGAAGGGTGCCAGGTAATCTGTGCTACGGAAGTTGGAACCTCCGCTGAGCAGGTGTTAGAAAGACAGAGGGAAGACAGAGATCTGGCCATGGCAAGCAGGCATAACGAGGCAATGAAGAGACGCCACACGCATGTGATGGACTCGAAGAAGAGAGGCCGGGATGAACTGGAGGTTACGTGGAGGGGATGGTTACTTGGGCTTAGATGGCTGTGGGCAGGGATTTTCACTTCATGTGTAGTTTCAAAAAAGGAAGAAAGATTATAAGTTATTTGTACGTTGTGTGGTTTTCAGTATTTAAGTAACAGTAAAAGTGAAGTTCGGTTCAAGATTAGGGCTTGCTTTCACTATTGTAAAATTCTTGAACCTGGGAGTAACATGACAAAGATGGTACCTGGTTTGTTCCCTCACCTCAACAAGTAAAAGCCACTGGGAGCCAGGCATCACGATGGATAACTAAAGGCCCAGGTGGAAAAGCATGCCAGCATCAGGCCACTAACGGGAACCGTCCCAGGCAGGCAATGAGATGGCAATGTGACTATGAAGTGAGCACAGAGTGAGCTGGGGAGTCCTTGTTTTCAGGAAATGAAGCTTCCTGGAAGCAGGAAGAGCGTGAAGGTAAGGAAAGGCGCCCAGAGCCTCAACACTCTAAGAGGAAACAGTCGTGGGGAAAGGAGTTACATGAATCAGTAGAGCCCACAAGCTGAGTTGAGATGAAACCTGAGAGAAGCCACAGGTCCGCCATCATCCCTTCTGCCTGTGGTCCCACAGCACGGATGGTCTTGGCACACTGGCAGAGTTTGTTTTGTTTATCTTACCACCAAGATCTAGATGACAAGAACCATCTCTTAATTGAACATCTCAGCATGGCCAATCGTATAAACAAAAAACTAACACCCTGAAGTGAAAGCAGAGAAAAATCAACCTTTGTTAAGCCCAGCTGTGAAAATACACACCGAGGAATCCCTTTCTGTTATTTCTTGGTCACCAGGCTGTGGGCCACAGGCTGCACGGGCACACCCTGGTCGCCTGGCTGCAGATTGCTCCTCAGCTGCCCTTCATTGTCAGACTACAAGGATCTCCATTCAGAATGAGGCAGATGCTGACCCCCGCCGGGGCATTTTGTCTTCAAGTGCAGTTACCAGTACAAGAATCGAGAGCATCAAGACCACCCCTGGAAAACTCTACACGGTTCTCTGCTCAGTGTGTACTAACATCTGAACAGAAATGAAGCAGCAGATTGCTCCAAAAGACATGAAATTAGACCTTGAGCAATTTTTTTCACATAGAAAGTACTAGACTGTGCAACTTCATATGAGGTTTCATAAAACTGTTTAAATATTTTTAGGTTTCTCTAAAAACTTCAAATAATGCTGTTTAACCTTCCTTTTCAAAACTCCCAATGATTTATAAATATACCAAAATACAGTTTTTAAGCTTTATGTTAACAAATTCATGTATTTCTAATATGTACTATGGCAGTAATCCCATTAGAGTTGGGACTGATGAAAACTATGACCTAAAATCTAAAAAATTACATTCTTTGCAATAATATGTAATAATTTTTAATAAATAAAATGTAATTTTACACATATTATAATTATTATAATATATAATCCTATAATATATATTTATATTACTCAAAAAAAGTCATTATCTGTAGTAAATTATCTCTGCCCTTGTTTTGGTCATGCAGCTAAACAAACTGACTACAATCATTTGTTGAATACCTGCATGGAAAGTCATCTACTTCAAAATTAGGAACCAGGATTTAGAAAAACTGAGATCCAAATGCAATTTTAGATCTCGGGGTAGAGGCGGGAGTGGGGGAATTACATCCTCTGTGTGCCCTAGACCCTTTACTGCCAGATAGGGGGCAAAATGCCTGACCTACCTATATCAGACGAAGGTTCGGAGTATCAAATTAAAGAACAAAAGGCTAGGTACAAGGTGCCACCTAAAATGTGTATCACTCCCTAGAGCCCAATAAGCCTACCCTTCAACAGATACCATTTGAAATGTGCAGGGCCCCTTTCTGAGCACCAGGAAGCTGTTGGGTTCATAACGTGCACTAAAGGTGTCTGTCATGGCCATGAGGGCCGTGACCACAAGGATGGCATGATCCTGGCCTTGGCAGTGACTTTCATTTCCAAATGGCAATTAGGCAAGATGAATGGACTCCATCCAGAAATTTACATGTTGTTTTTCAGATAGATATTAAGTTCTATCTTATATGCCCAAAGTGCCCTTTATTTCAACCTCTGAGAATATATATATATATATATACTGTCAAAAATAATTTTTTTCCTCCTGACTCATTTTAACTTCGCGTTATAACAGTTCATTAAAATAAAACCCCAAATTCAAATTTATGAAATATGTTGCTGGTAGCTTCACTGCAATAGTTGAATGTTTAAAAATGAGAGCCTGCCCACCCACGCACAGAAAAAAATCTGAAGAAATATTGAGGCTTGTGCAAAATTGTGTGGTCAAGTAATGAAGAACTATAAAAATGCTGGCTTCATTTCTCACGTATTCAAGTGATGCATATTTGAAATCATTCTCAAAACAACCGAAATTAAAACTTGGACACACTGCTAGGGCTTCAGGAGTAGGTGTTTTAGAGGGATTTTTCTTTTTCCCATTTAAAGGGGGTGAAAGAGGAGGACAAGCTACCTCAAAACAAAGTAGGAAAGGAATGTGATAACAATAAAAATGGTCTTAAAATTACAAACGAAATTAATATCTCTTATCAGATGTTTAATCCCGGCCAGTCGCCGCTCTCTCGTCCCGGTTACTCCTTGTGCTTTTCCTTTTTTGGTGACTTCTCACCCTTTCACATTCGACGGGAGCAGAGCACTTTCATAAACCAGACTTGCGTCTTAGTTGCATTTTTTCAAACATTGAAGAAAGCAGAGCTCTCCAACCCAATGGAAAAGCATACGTAAGCTAACATATGCCCTGCCCTCCACACAACCTCTACCCAAGGAAAACAAAAAGAATCTCTTAATCCCTTCGCACGCCAAATAGGCGAGAGCAGGAGTCAGCCAACTCTTCCCGTAAGAGACCAGATAGTAAATATTTTAGGCTTGTGGGCCATAGGATCTGTCTCAACGACTCTGGTCTGCTGTAGAACAAAAGCAGCCGTAGACAATGTACAGATGACTATGCGGCTATTTCCAATAAAACTTTATTTATGAACATTGAAATTTGAAGTTAATAGTATTTGTATGTGCTGCAAAATATTGTTCTTCCTTTGATTTCTCCCCTCCCCCTCCCCCCCGGGCCAGTTAAAAACCTAAAACCTATTCATTAGCTCAAGGGCCCAGCATAAATGGGGGGCAGGCGAGGTTATGGCCACTAGTCTTGGTTTGCTAACCTCTAAACTAGAGGATGATTGAAATGCATGAGGCACATTGAAGGGAAAAGAAAAAAAAGAAAAGGGTTTCATTCTGGAAATATGAAATGGTAGCACTTAAGCTTAGGGAGGCTTAGTGACTCTGCCATCTTTCAAAAGCACAAACCAGTCTTGTCATTTCCCTGCTTTAAAAACCTTCAGTGGCTCCCTGTCACTTCCAGATTGAGATCAAACCCTTGATTTTAAAACAGAAGATCCTTCTTCTTAGACACACCCACCCAGTGCCTTAGCTTCACCTCCACGTGTGCCTTTCATCCTATCCATGCTAGTTTCCTCTGACCGCCCCATGCCCCCCCCCCCCGCACCACGATACTGTGTCAGCACTTCTCCTGTCCTTGAGGTTACTATGTTCATTAAACTGCCCCCCCCATTAAAGGGGGTTCCCATAAAGAAAACAGAGAATGTCTTCTGTTCTATATTCACGGGTCCATCACACCGGTGATAATCTATCTGCTGAATGACTAACGAATTTCATACTTAAATTTCTATCAGTTTAGAATAAACACTGAAAAAGAGTCCACCTTGTACATTTTAATGCAACTGCATGATTTTGTTACAAATAAAAATACTTTAGATTATGAAGAGCTCCATTTCCAGTTTAGGCATCAATTTATTATATACTACATTGAAGCTCTTACGTCTCATTTTTCATCTCTAAGAAACAAAAACTATGCATATTCCTTAACTGTAAACGAAATAGAGATGAGAGTTGGAGGGAGAGACTGAACACTGCAGAAACTAGATCTAAAAATCCATATAAAGTCACAAAGAGATCAATATTAAAGCGGTAACTGCCAACAGCAGATATTACTCTCGTAAGTAATATCAGTTTTTAGAGAAAGATGAAGGGAAAGGGAGAGAGAAACATTGATATGAGAGTGAAACATTGATAGGCTGCCTCCTGCACGCACCCCACCGCGGATCAAGCATGCAACCCCAGCACCGGCCCTGACTTGAAAACGAACCAGCGACCTTTAAGTGCATGGGACAACACCCAACCAACTGAGCCACACCGGCTAGGGCTCTCTAGAGATTTTTTTTTTACAGACTCATGAGAGTTACTAGAACTAGAAGGCTATTATTCCAGAGTGTGTTAGGTAATTTGTCTAAGCTCACAAAGCTAGTTACTGTCAGAGCTCAAATCAGAGCCCAAAGTTCCTTCCAACCCAGTGTTCTTTTAAAGATGTCATCTACCACAAATTGATTTCTCTGTTTGAAGATAAAATCTGTATTAAATTCCTTAATGGGATTTAAAATACTTAAACTGACCATTCATTTAAGGAAAAACAAATAGTCAAAGAAACATTGAGATTTGTCTAATACTAGGTTTGGAACTGTGCATAATAGTTTTGTCTATATCACATGGTTTGATTTTTAAAGAACAGTATAATGCTCCCCCCGCCCCCAAAGAATATTCTATTGGAGTCTCAGACTTTGAGGCCACCCTGCTACTGACTCATTGTGTGACTTTGAAGAATTATTTCCATTATAAACCTCAATATGCAAATTTCTTGGGGGCAGGAATGGCAGGAACAGGGGAAAAGGGAGGGAGACAGGTGGAATAGAATCAATTAGGACTCTTCCAGGTCTAGGTGCATAATTTTTTTATTAGTTTAAGGAAACGTCTACATGCCTGAAAGATGTTTTCACAACTTACAGGGTTGTGAAAACACACACACATGCACACACGTGCACACACTCACACACAGGTTGAAAGGTAAAAGTGTTTATTAATTGAACTAAACATCCTCTCCTTTAAGAACTATTGGAAAGATGTTTTCTTTGGTACCTTCTGCAGCATGGCCTATAGGGCAAGGTCTCTTTCTAGAGAAGAAACTAGCTTGAGAAAATGCCCTCTCAAAGTGTGCCCACCTCTCAAAAAAGACGGATTCTAAAACTTATCCAATAATGTGGGTTTTGTTATTTTGTTTTCTCCAAGAGCATCAGGCTGGTATGGTTAAAGAAACAGGAATCTGAAAGAAACTGCATTCCCTTTTTAGCTTTGAGTCATACTGTGTGTCCCTGGGTAGGTTCCTGAATGGTTCTAAGCTTGTCTTTTCAATAGTAACATGTAAATGTTTACCAGTATCACATGGGGTTATTAAGAGAGTTTTGGAATAACCATTTCCACCTGGAATTTGAGTTTGAGAAGGGCTGGTCTGGAATAGCAAATAGCAGTAATTTCTAGAAGCATTTGTAGAAATCACAGAATGTTAGAGCAATGATCTCATAGCCTCCCTAAATTTTATAGATGAGTTTTTACTGGTGCTCAGAGAATATGAGATTCACTCATCGTCAAAGAGTAAGTTAGGAAACCCAACTGATTGGTGGCCCAGAGTCAGCTGTGAGAGGAACCATCAAAAGGCCTCTCTGCATAAGTTGGGTTTTTGTTTATTTTTGCTTTTTTACAAGTCTATTACTTTCTAAGCTTTCTATAAGAAATATGCATAACAATTTTCAAAATTCAATTTTTTCAGATAAATTACTTTATCAATGAATGAGAAATAAAAAATGGAGAAAAATCACCTAATGTACAGTATCAGAGACCACACACACACACACACACACACACACACACACACACACTATGCCTCTGTTTGTACCAAGAAGCCAACCTCAGCCAACATTTCATTAAGTCTTCTTTTGGAAGAAAGATACTGCTTTACAATTGGGATCTTACTCTAGCGATTAGGAAACAGATGAGCAAGTCTCTCTGTATAGGATTTTTTAGGGCTACTGTTGATTGAAGTATAATTTTCTTCTCTACTGTTGAGAAATGATCTCTTAAGAAAACAAAAAGTGGGTATGATTTCAGATTCTCAGTCCATGACAGCTTTCCCAATTTAAATCTGCCTCCTCCTCTCAATACAAATAACAACGCAATATACGCAAAGTTCTATGAAAAAAAGTGCGAATCATTAGCATGCAAGAACCAGGGTCATCCCAAGTCACAGACTGAGAATGCAGAAATCGTTTTCCCCTTTCACTTGGCCTCAGAGGAGTCCTGTCAACCAGCACTTCTTGCTTGTACCAGACGAGTAATGATCTCCTCCAGGTCAGTAACGGCAACATTGGTTGCCCTCACTCACAGTAAGGACAGCTCTGACAAACCATTCTCACACACAGATACCTTTTCAAGGCTGATTTTCAGTCACTGTTCCCTCTCCATTTCTGAGAAAACGGGTCAACATAGCCAAACTGTGCCTGTTAACCCCGACATGGGAGCATCTCTCTAAGGAAGACCCTATGATACACTATGAGTATTGTTGAGTGACCGTCCGCATTAGTTTGCCCAGACTGTTCTGTTTTACACCCTATGTCCCTGCATAGTTTTAAGAGCAGCACCTTGCACTCCCCAATGTCCCAAGTTGAGTGACACATTAGATGGCCACCCTATCATCCATACACAGTATGTAAAATGCTACACCTAGAACTTGAGATAAATTTCAGGAGCTATTTACATTCTTGCCTCATCTTCCTTGTGCACTAAAAGTCTAAAACAAAAAACCACACAGAATATTCGTGGACTCAAATCCCCGCAAAGTGGTCTAAAGCAATCTAAGTAGGAATCCGTTTTAACACATTTCGTACCGCTCAGGAGTTTCGTGTTTCGCGCGTCATCTGTTAAGGACCGCTCACGAGTGTTCTCGTTTTTCACGCCCATGGAAAAAGGAGCAAATCTAGATACTTATGTAAATTTTGTTTGGTCCCTCTTCATAGAGGAAAATGTTTTACACGGTACCATACATTAAAAAAGTACTAGGAACTTTAATTGTTTAATTGTTTAATTGTTTTTGTAAATAAAAATGTTATAATTATTGAAAAACAACACCTAAAGTGCATTATGATGATTTAAATAACGTGCAGTTTGCCCAAAAACGTGCGGTCCCTGGCGTATGTCTTAGAGATTTCTATGCGGTACGCAATGTGTTAAGATGAACCCATTCTCCTATGCAGTTCAAAAACTATAAAAGACAAATAACTAGGTAGCCAAAATCATACAGCATAAGGATAAGGTAATTCTTTGCAAAAATTAGCCAGTCTAGCCCTAGCCGTTTTGATCAGTGGATAGAGCATCAGCCTGTGGACCAGGGGGTCTTAGTTCCATTCTAGTCAAGGGCACGTGCCTGGGTTGCAGGATCCTCCCTGGCCTGAGCCCTGGTCAGGGCACGTGCAAGAGACAACCAATCAATGTGTTTCTCACACATCAATATTTCTCTTTGTCTTTCCCTCTCTCTTCCATTCTCTATAAGAAATCAATGGAAAAATATCCTCAGGTGAGGATTAAAAAAAACCCAAAACTAGCCAGTCTATTGATACTTGTTGGGAGTTATGCCTCCTCTAGTTATTAATGCAAAACAATTTCATGAAATGGAAGTAGGTGCCAATTTTCTCTAAGCCTATATATTCCTATCTGTGCTGATGGCAAAACTATTCACTTAGTCACCTTAGCCAGAAACCATAGGATCAAATTTAATTTTCTTTCTTCACTCTGTCAAATTAGTTACTAAGCCCCATTGACTATTTTTATTTTATTTATTTTTATTTTTAATTGAATTTATTGGGGTGACATTGGTTTGAAAAACCATACAGGTTTCAAATGTACAACTCAATAAAATATCTTCTTCACACTGCACTGTGTGCCCATCTCTCCAAGCAAAGTCTCTTTCTGTCCCCATATTCCCCCACTTTGCCCACCTTCACCTACCCCCACCCCCTTTCTCTCTGGCTATCACCACTCTGTTGTCTGTGTCTTCATGTGATATACTTTTTTTTTTTCTTAATCTCTTCACCTTCTTTCATCCAGCTCCCTAACCCCCCTTCTCCTCTGACAGTTGTCAGTCTGTTCCTTGTTTCTATTTTGTTCATCAGTTTATTTTGTTCATTATATTCCATATATAAGTGAGATCATAAGATATTTGTCTCCCTCTGGCTTATTTCAGTTTATATAATTATCTCCAGGTTCATCCATGCTGTTGCAAAAGGTAAAATTTCCTTTTTTTTAATGGCCAAGTAGTATTCCATTGACTATTTTTAAAGTCTCTGGAATTCATTACCCACAAACCTTTCATCAGAACACTATTTCCAATTCTTGATTGTTAAAGTACCCTTCCTCTACTTTCTATTCTTCTCCAATTCATTCATCTCCCTCACTTCTGCCAGAATTATCTTAAAACATTTTATTCAGTCCACTGCCGGCTCAGAACCCTCCGAAAATATCCAGATCTCTTCTCATGGTACTCAAGGCCTTTATTAATTGCACTCAAACTCCACTTTCCATCCCCAATTCCAACCACACTCCCCATTAAGCACATACTACTCAATGGTTCTCATTCAAAGATGGTACTGCTTTCCTAGGTGTCTGGAAATGTTTGGGGACATTTTTGCTTGTCATAGTGATTTGAGGGCACACAAGACATTTAATGAGCAGGGACTAAGGACAACGAAGGTCCAGCAATGTAGGACAAGATGCTTTACCAAAATGCCAAACACATTATTTTTACATGTGTGGTTCCTTCTTCCTAGAATCTACTTAACCTCCGCTCCACTAGTTCTGCCTCTGTCCAAAATAATATTATAGTTGGATGATACAATTCAAACTCTCTTCTTATCCAAAGAGCTAAACTAGTTTGATAGTCATATACACAGTGTGTTAATGGGAGATCATTAAATCACTCCCATAGCACACTGGTTGCCTGCTGATTAGCACAGTGTATTAAATTATGATCAAACTTCTTACCCACCTTTCATTTCACTCCATGTTCCCCTTATCCCCTCTATTCCTTAGAATTTGAACTCCTTTAAGAAATGGATGTTCCTTTGATATCTCATTCATTTTTTAAACTCTAATTTCTATGTTTGTAGTATTCTATGAATGATTTTTGGATTAAAAGATGAAACATTGCACCTGCATTCCCATATATGTATGTAAAAATGCCATTTCTTAATAAGCTTTTTTTTGTACTTGTTAAAGTTAGAATACTTTGAAGTGAACGAAATATTTTAGTTATATCTTTTATCAGTCATGGTGCTTTACAGAACTTCAAAATGAATGTATTAAAGTAACATTAGACTAAATAAGGTATTACAAACTCAGGCAAAAGAGGGAAAATAAGCTACAAATATTGTGGGGTAAACTGGAAAAAACGTTCCCAGTAAAAAAGGTATTTAAGTTCCTTTTCTTCTTTTTTTTTTTAAAGTGCTGCATAAGCCTTACAAAGATCTGCCTAATCAGCTTATGTATTGAGATGACTTTTATTAAAAAAAAATTACTTAGATACTCTTTAAAAAGTGTGTGCAATATATTTCTCCACAAAAGATATATGTAAAGTGTTCTTCCCTCACCCCAATTTTTTAAATTTGAAGTTTACATTATTTCTTTAATATTTACATATTAAAGATATATCCTTGTTGTAGTAAAATATTTCAACTTAACCTCCCTAAGTTGCATAAACAGTAAAAGAGGGTAGACAAAAGCCAACTACTCACGTGCACATCTGTTCATATCAGGGGCTCGGTGTCCATAGTAGCCTGATGGGCAGGAATGCAGGCACTCTCCATACTGGCGCATGCCTTCTCTTCGAAGAAAGAAGAACAACTTCTGTTGACATCGGCTGCACCCGTTGTCCTTTGAACAAGACAAGCAACCCTTGCAAGTGGGATTTGATACATAACTAGCTGTAAAAGAAAAACAAAACCAGAAAGCATGTTTAAATGTAAGTTGGATGAGGCTGGTCAATACGATATGCTGTGTAGACAAGTACTCTTGTTCCTTTATTATCATCACATAGAAAATCCAAACAAAATAACCTCTGCCACCCCCAAGAAAATGAGTAATGCACAGCCCAAGTTAGAAACAGAGAGGAAACTCAGAGTCAGAGTCAGAATCAAGGCCAGAAGTTCAAACGGACTGGCTTGTGGAGATGTTAGACCAGACAGAGGAAGACCTCATGGCAAGGTCCTGAATCCAGACCAAGAAATGTGCACGTGAAGAGCTGGGGTTGTGAGGGCTGTTTATCCATGAAACAATCCTAGAAGCTCCCGCTCCAACTGGCCAGAGAAGAAGATTCCAACCCTGGATTAGGGGCATTTGGGGGGTGAGCAGACAAGAGGGAAAATGTAACCCGTGAGAGATAAGTACCCACATCTGCAAGACATCCAAGAGTGGGCTCCAAGCCAAATGATCGATGGTGTATGGAGCGCCCAAGTCAAGAGGTTAACATATAAACTTGTCCAAATCTAGTAAACCCACCAAAAAAAAAAAAAAAAAAAAAGAAAAAGAAAAAGAAGAAGAAATCTGAAACTACCTTAAATTTTTTACAATCCTGAGACCTGGGGCTTTCATGGAAAACCACCTTAACAAAATGAACAAGTCACACACACAGGCAAACTGCTGTGAGGTAGAGTCATCAGTCTTGGTGAGAGAGATTTCACCCCTAAAGAGTCAGAGGAGTTAGGCTAGGCCTACAGGTCTGTGGTGAGCCGCGACCATGGGTCTTTCTTCTGCAGGATGGGGTTTGTGAAAGTTGTCAAGAATAATGCCTACCGCGCTAACCGGTTTGGCTCAGTGGATAGAGCGTCGGCCTGTGGACTCAAGGGTCCCAGGTTTGCTTCTGGTCAAGGGCATGTACCTTGGTTTCGGGCACATCCCCAGTAGGGAGTGTGCAGGAGGCAACTGATCGATGTTACTCTCTCATCGATGTTACTCTCTCATTGATGTTTCTCTCTATCCCTCTCCATTCCTCTCTGTAAAAAATCAATAAAATATATTAAAAATAAATACATAAAGTAGCTTTCAGAGCATTTAAAAAAAAATAGAATAAGGCCTACTTCAAGAGATACCAAGTGAAATTCAGAAGATGATGAGAGGGTAAAACTGATTACTATGCCCAGAAACACTTGGTAATCCAGGATAAAAATAAATATAGGATGATAGTTCATGTAACCAACAGAGATATCACTGCCATATTGCTTATGCTTGTATAGAAGGAGATATGATAGTTTGTGCAGCTTATGCTCATGAACTCCCAAAGTATGGTGTGAAGGCTGGCCTGACAAGTTATGCTGCAGCATATTATACTGGCCTGCTGCTGGCCTGCAAGCTTCTCAATAGGTTTGGCCTGGGCAAGATCTATGAAGGCCAGGTAGAGGTGACTGGACATGAATACAATATGGAAAGCATTGATGTTCAACCTAGTGCCTTCACCTGCTATTTGGATGCAGGGCTTGCCAGAACTACTACTGGAAATAAAGTTTTTGGGAGCTGTGGATGGAGGCCTATCTATCTCTCACAGTACCAAACAATTCCCTGGTTATGATTCAGAAAGCAAGGAATTCAATGCAGAAGTACATCGGAAGCACATCATGGGTCAAAATTATATGCGTTATCTAATGGAAGAAGATGAAGATTCTTACAAGAAACAGTTCTCTCCATACATAAAGAACAACGTAACTCCAGACATGATGGAAGAGATGTATAAGAAAGCTCATGCTGCTGTATGAGAGAATCCAGTCTATGAGAAGAAGCCTAAGAAAGAAGTTAAAAAGAAGAGGTGGAACCATCCCAAAATGTCTCTTGCCCAGAAGAAAGATCGGGTAGCTCAGAAGAAAGCAAGTTTCCTCAGAGCTCAGGAACGGGCTTCTGAGAGCTGATAAACCAAATCACAATTTTCTACGAAGATTTTTCAGAGAGACAATAAACTTATTAGGCAAACAGCAAAAAAAAAAAAAAAGAGTCAGAAATAACAGAACAATCTAAAAAAGACTTTTAAATGAGTATCTTTAGGATATTTGAAGAGATAAAATAAGGACTAGAAATCACAGAATATCATAAAATAATGTGCAAAAATTAGAAAGTGATGAAAACTCCAGAGCTGACAGATTAAATGGCAAAGTAGAAGAGAGGGAGCTAACTGGAAAACAGGTTTAAGGAACTGAAGCACACAACAAAATAAAGGCAGAAATGTAAAAAGGGTGAGACGCATGAAAGAAAAAGAATGGTAAAGCTCCAAAACATGATTATTTGGTATTGCAAAATCAAATAAAGAGAATAAGACATAATATTCAAAATGATCATGGCTAATTAGTTTCCATAATTAAAGAAATACATGAATTATTCAATGATAAAATCAGAGTTCTGAGCAGATCAGCAAGCATAAGTTGGCATCTGAACATAGCCTATTTATATTTAAAGAAGGAAATCAAACCAGAGGGAACAGATTACCTAGAAACGAATAAAAATTTGACTTTTAGCAGACTCCTCATTAGAAACAATGTTAGGTAGATAGTGGAATCTTATCTGCAACAGGCTGGGGGAAAATTCTCAAACTATAATTCTATAAGCAGTTAAATGATAGTGGAAGAATGAGACCAAAATAAAGGCAAAGAACTTATTAATCAGAAACGCTCACTAAAAGGAATAATAAACTGCATATATTGGGGAAAATAAAATGGAAGCCAGAAGGAAGTAGACTGTAATAATCAATAATGATCAAACCACTTGAGAAAAATGGTGGTGTACCTATAAAAGTATCAATTTCAAAAACAATGATTAAGCCTCAGGGTTTAAAAGTAATACATTATTTTATATTCAACAGCAATAGCATGGAAGACTTGAAGGAAGCCAAAGTTAAAGCACTTAAAGTTTTTGTTACTATGAGTGAGGAAGACCAATATAAATTACACTTTGTAAAATTAAACGTACTTGCTAAAACTCCAAATAGCAAGTACAAAAAGAATAATGCATAACTTACAAACCAGGGATGGCTACAAACAGATATAATAAATGTATAAAAAATGAGTAGGAAGTAACAATCCAAATGTCTGTAAACATTTGATAAATTGTGGTATCTATATATAGAAAAGCCCAGCAACTGAACGGCGGAATGACCAAAACGACTAGTCGACCAGTTGCTATGATGTGCACTGACCACCAGGGGGCAGACGCACAACGCAGGAGCTGCCCCCTGGTGATCAGTGCACTCCCACAGGTGGCCAATCCCCACAGGCCACGCCCCCCACCAGTGCACAAATCTGTGCACCGGGCCTCTAGTATTCTTAATATGAATTTTAATGATATAAAGGATTAAACTATCAGTATAACCACAAACATAAATGAAATTCATATGCATTTTGTGGAGCAAAAGAAGCCAGACCAAAAGGAAAAATAAGTGTTTGTTCTAATAATTCTATTTATATTGATATCAAGGGCCCATAAAGCTAATCCCTGGTGACTAATGCTTTTGAGGATTGGGGACTAACTGAAAAGGGCTATGGTGGGATTTTTGGTAGGTATATTAGTTTGCTAAAGCTGCCTTCACATATTACCACAATGTGTGGCTTCAACAACAGGAATTTATTCTCTCAGTCCTGTAGACTGGAAGTCTGAAATCAAGGTGTCAGCAGGGCCAGATTCCTCCAAGGGCTCCCGGAAAGGACTCCTTGCCTCTTCTGGTGGCCCCAGGCGTTCCTTGGCTTGTGGCAGCATCATTCCAGTCTCTGCCTCCATCTTCACATGTGCCTTCCCTACATAACTGTATGTATCCTTTCCTGTTTCCCACCTGGACCCAGTATGATCTCATACTCATCTTTACCTTCACTATATTTGCGAAGCCACTGTCTTCAAATAAGGGCACATTCTGAGGTTCCAGGTGGATGTGAATTAAGGGCTGGGGGTCTTTGGGGGACTATTTAACCCACTGCAGGAGGTAATGGAAACGTTCTAATCTTGATTAGATATAGGTTAAAAAACATATATACAGGCTGTGGCAAAAATAGGTAAAAGAAAAAACAGTTTATTCTTGTATCATTATTTATTCACTATTGTATTATTTCCCATATAAAGAACTTTAAACCTACTTTTGCCCCATCCTGTATTTGCAAAACTCAGCAAACTGTGCATTTAAGACCTATGCATTTTTATAAATAATGTGTATAATTTATAAGTAAATTATAATACAATATGTTATATACAATTTTAAGGATGATGTAGTTACTTATAATTTCATCACATTTGAAGATTCATAAACTATATTGAATTCTCACCTAATCTTTATTTTTATGTTGTTTTTTAAAAAACACACACAAAAAACAAAACAGAAATGTCTTATTGGAGGGATTATGTGGATAGTACTACCAGTAACTAAGTGTAGAAATAGCATCTGATAATTGATATATGAGCTTTAGGAAGTTCACTACACCTAGTAATTGAAAAGGAAACAAAATACTGTTTCTAGTCCTGATATAAAATTCAGAAATGATACAATTTGAAATCCCAGTATAATTTCTAAAATGTAAAAAATTTATATAATTTTAGTTATTACTATACCAAGCAAGGTCATAAATATAACAAGATATATAATGTCACAGTGACTTCATTTTATTGGGTTAACCTACAAAAGAAAGACATAAGAGAAGGAATAGAAAACTCATCCATTATTGAAACTTTTAGCTTTGAGACTACGTTCTATTTGCTCTACATATAATCTTTATTACATTAAAAAAAATATCAAGCAATAAGTATTCATACTAGCAGCAATACAACAAAATACACTGTATACCACACACTTCCTTTTCTTATAAGGATTCAACATCCAATCTACCTATAGCTACTTGTAGCAAATCCATATAGACTGCAGTTTCATAAGATGCTCTCCCCTCCTTTTGACCTTGATTTGGCCTTATAGCCTCTTTTCCAGGGAGACCCCAAAACCAGGGCTTAGTCTACCTCCCAGGGAAGGGATCAATAAAGGCACTCAGGACCAGGATCAGGACCATTAAAATATATATATATGTATAGTTTGTTTTAGGATCTCTTTTATTAACAATTTTCAAATATGCTGTACAGCAGTGTTAACTATAGTCATCACATTATATATTAATTACATCCCAAGTACTTATAACTGGAAGTTTGTATATTTTGACCACCTTCATCCAATTCTCCCATCTTGTTATTTACTTCTAATATTAATCCAATAAAATACATTTTTAATTTTTAAAAATTTCATTGAAAATTTTTACTGCTCAACTACAGTTTACATTCAATATTATTATTTTTATAAATATTTGTATTGATTTTAGGGAGGAAGGGAGAGGAAAAGAGAGTTAGAAACATCAATGATGAGAGACAATCATTGACCGGAGGTGATGGCACTCGATGCAGTGTGCGAATGATGTTTCATTGAGTAGCACAATTGAAACCTGTATGGTTTTGCGAACCAACGTCACCCCAATAAACTCAATTGAATAAAAGATCTTGAATTGGCCACTGAGATCTACTTTTTCCCATCTATTCCAAAACTTTGTTCTATCAATTGTTCAACTGCTTTTCTCTGCATATTGAATCTATTTCATGGACATTCTCTTGCTTGCAAACCTATTTACCCTTCCCAAATTATTTCTCATTTACTGCCTTATTTTTAAAACCTGTCATAGTGGAGGAAGAAATAATCCATTCAGATGAAAACTCGCCTCCTCGGCAATAATTCCTAATAAAATTTGGCAAACTTTCCAGATAACCCTTTATACTATGTATGCATATATATGCAATGTGTAATTTGTATTTTTTCATCACTGTGATCAGACTTTACATAACTTGCTCAATTTCAGTTAAGTTGTGAACATCTTTTCATAGTGATGAACCAGATCAATATCACTCTGATATTCTTTAAAGCATCGGTTTTATCTGCTGCCTCTACTTACCACGACCACCCTCAATTATCCCAAACACTGCATTTCCAAAGACCACAACCACTTTCCTAATCCTCAATAAGACCCCATTCTCAGTTCCTGATTCTCACAACTCTGGTAGCTTGAGTCACTGCTGAAAATTTCCTTTCTCCTCTAGCTTTCATGATAATGTCTCCTACTAGTGACTTAATTCCAACCCTCATCCTTGTGAGTTCACTAGTCTCATAACCAGGCCCTTATTCCTTTTCTCACTTAGATCGACTTAGGGCAACCCAACCCCCACCCACCTCTCTCTACTTCACTCTACACTCTATTTCTGCTTTTATACTTATTTAAGGGTTTCTGTTACACCTTACTCTGAGATCATTATGGTCTGTTTATAGAGCATTTTCAACTATCTGAAAATAGCCTCTACTATCTACAATCTCTCCAGCTGCCTTCTGAAAGGTTTTATTCTAATATTGCTATTGGTGTTCTGAGCAGGATGTAAGGAGTGAGCCTGTAAGTTTCAAAAACTGGGATACAGCTCAACTTCTCTGTGTAAGAAAGGGGTAAGACTGGGGAGAGGAGAGGGGAGGTGCAGAACGCTGAGTGAGAGGGACAGAACTGGGAATATCCAGTCGCTGAATGATGGATGAAATGGCTTTGGCAGAGGAGGTGGTGACTGGGGAGAACCCAACTCATTGTAACTTTCAAAGTTGTCTAAGAACAGAGCCCGCCTCAAGCACAAAGGCCCCATGGCATGACATTTGGAGAAGTAATTTATGACTCTTTTGTGAAAGAGAAAGCCTTTAAGTAGGAACATGTCTAGGAGGAGTTTGCTGACCGCTTTCTGATCTTCAGTTTAACTATAGATTTGAAAAGTCAATATCAAGGTTACCCAAATCCCAAACTTAGCTTCATAAGTAAAGAGAGGCTTTGGAAGATCTATATACATAGCAGCAGGTTTACGAAGGTTCTCTGGACCACAGTCATCACAATCTAAAGCTGAAACCGTCTTACTTTCAGTTCAGAAGTTAACCCAAGAGGCTCTATCACCATAAATCACACTCCATAGGAGAACAGAGAATTACAGAACTAGGAGAATCAACACAAATGATAGGCTTTTTGTTTTGTTCTGTTTTTATGTATCAGATGCCAACTTTCATCTCGATCACAAAGCTTTCAGAGTCAACAAATTGTTCTTCACATTTTTTAAAGGTATTCTTAAATCATTAAAAGCATTGCTTTATTTACTTGAACCTTGACTGGCTTAATGAAAATGAATTAGGGAATACTTACCTGAGTCTCTATCTTAGATATCTTTATAACCCTACAGATGAAGAGTTCTCTGAAACCGTCGTGACGTGAGCCACCCCCAACCTAAGTGCTCTCTCTTCCTCTCCCCCAATCTTCTTCAGTCATTAACAGTGCTCCTCAATGCTGAAGGGCAGGGTTTGCAATTTGAAGCGTCATGCTCCAAACCTCAAACAGACTTTTTAGTTTAACTGACCATGCCCAGTGTCTAGCACCCTAGTAGCCTCCTTGCTGTAAATCAATAACTTAACAATTTAACAAAAACTTCTTCACCTGTAATATGGTGACTACACCAATCTCTGTATCTAAAGTCAGGCAAGAATAGACCTTTAAACATGACCAAGGTAATTTATTTTGTCAGGATCGTAGCAAGTCAGATGGCTCTGCCTATTGCTTTGAGATTTAATTCAAGTGTGCAGGTGAATAAACAGATCTTAATTCCCAGCTCGGATGACATGTTTATTTGCTCTCTCTGTAAGCTTCAACTTTTCCTACCCTAAAGCCTGCTGAGACCCAGAGCCTCCTCATTCCAACCAAAACACTGTTCTAAAGCTAGACCCACCCAAAATTCTACAGATGAGCTATATCACTCAAAACATGAAAAATCCTCAAAATGATGTTTAGTGGTATGAACACAAATCCACGCATATTTCAAAGGAATGTGTGGATATAGAAAACAAGACAAATGATGAGGCAGAAACCAGGTGGCAATACCTATGTCACCAACAAGAGCATCAAGAGAGAAAAACGACATTAGTAGGAATTTTTACTTTCGACTCCTCTTAAATTGCAAAGTGAGTTTGTTTTGGTTTTATGAATCTTGGTATTTTAAGTTTGATCCTTTGTTAAGTCAAATTCAGTTATTCCATAGAGCATTCCGTGTAGGTGTTGCATGCCCATCTGTTTCTAATATAATCCTAACACTTTTTAAAAGTGCTCCCCTGTTTCTGGAGTTAGCCCTGGCCAAGCAAGAGGAAATCTAAATTCCTTCTAAGTGAGGGCATCCATTCCTGACAAAAGGCACAGGTTTCTCGTGTTGAAGATAATGGGACTGAACACAGGGCAGCTGGCATCGCAGACTTACTCCATATTTGCTGGTTAGATACCGTTACAAGTTCAACCGATTTTTAAAAATTAATAATCATGATGAACTTCACTGATCCAGCTTATCATAAAACTGCTAATGTTTGTCTCTGCCCAATTCTAAATTCAAGACCTATAATTAAAAACCAAAACCCTATCTGTGGCACCAATAATAGGAATTTGCATGTTGGATCTTAGACAAATCAACTTGGGCATAGATCCTCCCACTAGAGCTTGGCAACATTGGGGTGAAAATACAATTCTGTAATCATGTGTACCACCACGCTGAAACTCAACTAAGCAATCTAGGCCATGAATTGAGCCACACAAGATTTGACCAACATGAGAAATGCCTATCTCAGGACATTTTGCTTAGTTTCATATTAAATTATAAGTATTTATAGAAACTATCACCATAATACATATAATCTGATCTTTGATACCGACAGCAAATTTTAACATTCTAGATGTTCACCATCATGCCCTAGACAGAAAATAAATGTTAAAATTAACAATGTTAATAAACAGAGATACAATTCTACATGTCCATTAAAGTTTTAGAGGACTAAATTAACATGAATTTAATCTAGAAAAAATTTTAAGCATAAAAAGGATAAATGTACCAAAAACTCCAAAATTATAGAATTTTTATAATTAAACAATTATTTTCTCAATATTTTCTTCTTTTGTCATAAGTTCTTCAATAGATAATACTTTTAGATAAAAAGCTTACAAAACTAACCTCCAAGCACTAGCTCTGAAAAATCCATTATTGTGGTAAAGGCCGGGGGGGGGCGGGGGCGCAAGGGTGTGGATGGAGGGAGCTAATGGGGGGAAAGGGGATACTTTCAACAATTAAAAGAAACAGGCTAATACCCAAATTCAAGTAGAAAGACAAGACACACATACAAAAAAGTAGCTATGTATAGACCCTGATTTAAAAAATTACAATCATGAGCCTTCAGTTTAGCATATACAATTCCTTAAACAATGAATTTTTCCTAATTATCACTCACTCTGGAAACCAAACCCTAGAAGAATTATTCCTTTAGTCCCTCCTACAAACTCTTTGACACAAAAACAAATCTTAATGAATATCCCTACACTATCGTTAGTTCTGATAGGTGCCGGGGGGGGGGGGGGGGGGGGCGGTGGCGGACACTCTCATCACAAAACTAAGCTATGAAAGCAGGCAACATATGCCACCAGAATCATGGGCTCTTCAGCTTCTGCAACTGCTGACACCAGTAACATTAGTTGATAAAATCGGGGGGGTGAGGGGGAGACGGTTTGAGACTGCTCATTTTCCCTAAGATATATGATGTTTTAAAACAAGGGAAAAAATCATATCTTATGTTGTATAAAATAAGCCACCTGTTTACATCTGTGAAAGAGAAAAAATGTACTCCATGAAACTGTTCTAATGCCAAAAGAAAAGTAAGCTTCTAGTTAGAATGCATGCGATCCTATAAGCCGTAGCTAGAAACTGCTGTGTCGTATGGATTACACATGCCAAGGGCTGGCTTGGGCTTTCCCAACATACTTAAAAGACCCCGTGGAAATGCTGACAGACTGTTGTTGCTAATGGTAACTCCAACAAGAGCAAATCTAAATATATACATTTCTGAAGATTGTGAAACCACCATGTTCACTATCATGCATGTTTACATAAGGAGATAATCCAATTATCCTATATAATAAAAAGGCTGCTATGCAAATAGACCAAACAGTGGAACAACCGGATAACCCAACAACCGGCTGTTATGATGTGTGCTGACCACCAGGGGGCACGCATGAAACATGGCAGGTGTCGGCTGCGGCGGAATGGTGGAGCAGGTGAGTGGGGGCACCAGACCAAGGCGGGGTGCCGGTTGCTGCCATCAGGGTGAGCCTCTGGTGGTTACTGAAAATTCTTTGCTCCCATGCGCCACGGTCCCTCGCAGCACTTGCACCTGCTGCCAGTATCAGAGCCATCGCTTGCACCCACTGCCAGCGTCCGGGCGCTGGCCCTGATTGCTCGATGCCGTCAGCAAGTGCAAGCAGTGGCTGCCGGCCCCAATCGCCCCTAAGGGCTTCTCCACCTCCCTCTGCTCCTAAGGGGAGATTGGAGCCAGCAATCGCCTCTCACACCCACTGCTGGTGCCGGAGCCACCGCTCACACCACTGCTAGCGCTGGCCCTGCTTGCAGCCGCTGCCAGAGCCACCGTTCACACCACTGCCAGTGCCTGGTGCCAGTCCCAATCGCTCGGTGCCATCAGCAGGTGCGAGCAGTGGCTGCAAGCCCTGATTGCCCCTGAGGGCTTCTCCACCTCCCCCTGCTCCTGAGGGGCGATCAGGGCAGCAGCTGCCACTTGCAGCCACTGATGGCGCCCACCTCGCTCACACCCGCTGTTGGCGCCAACCCCAGTCAGTCTGAGCCTTCAGCAGGTGCGAGCGGGGAGGCACTGTCAGCACATGGGAGCGGGGCTGCTGTCATACAGGGAACCAGGGCCGGGGCGTGGAGGATTGGCCAAGACCCACCCCTGTGCCTACCCTAGCCTCGCGGCCCACGGTTCCTTTCAAGGTGCATGAATTCATGCACTGGGCCCCTAGTTTAAATATAAAAAACAAGGGGCTCACAGAGCCAGGTATTTACTCCATAAAGTTCTTAAATACTTGTTATACTAATACTATTCCAAAATAGTTTTTGCGTACTTCCTAAACACTGTCACATAAGTGCCATAGTGTCTGACCTACCCCACTGCCCATAGGAAAAAGTCTCCCCCTCCTGCCTAGCCAAAGATCAAGTTGTTTTTTTCAAAGGGAGGAGGGATAGGATGGAGTCTATCTAACCTATATTCCCATCATGTACAAGCTGTTCGACCACCCCTCACATACCACCTATTTCCTAGAATAGAAATTTGTTTGCCAACTCCTGCTTCTTCCACTCTTTTCATTTTAAAACAATAAATGGAAAGGAAACTGGATGGCTTGTTTGGTGTCATAAACACAGCCCTCAAGAAGAATCCGTGTCATAACTAACCAGATTAAAGGCCCCATGTGTTTTAGATGTGGAAACTTCCAGGGGTCAGACCACTGTTTTAAAATTGAGAATGAGCCCTCTGTGAGCTACTGTCCTAGAGAAAGGTTTCTTCAAACAAAGATAATAAAATTTGCTTAAGTTGCCTTAATGAAAAACACAATAACAAACCCTTAGGGTTGACAAAGATTGTTATGCAAGAGTTATTCAGGAATAGACTGATGCAAAAAAAAAAAGTGAAAGTATTATTATATTCAGTGTAGGTCACTGTTGGTTAAAAAAAATATATCACATATGTTAATGAAACTCAGAATGATTTCAGTACTGAATCTTCAGACCTACACAGGATTTAGTTCTCAATCATTTTTTAATCAACCGCCTGCATTTAACATTTATATACAATTTTTTTAACATGCTTTATTGATTTGCTAACTTCACAATTCATACGTTAGAACTACTTTGAAATCTAGCTTCTTAACCATTATTATTCTAAAAAAAATTCTGTCTATTCAGAAGAAGAAGTGAAAAAGAGGAAGGTAAAAATGAGCTGAAGGGAGAAAAGAAAATGAACTTTGGGGAACACGCCATGTATCAAATTGCAGGCTACATGATTTCATACTTTATGAAAGTAATGCTTATTACTTATAATTTCTGTTTATCAAAATAAACAAACAGATCAGAGAGTTTAAGAAACCTTTCCAAGGTCATATAGTTTGTTAGTGACAAATGTGAATCCAGCTCCGACCTCTGATTTTAAAGGCCATGCTATTTCTGGCCCTGCCAGGTAGCTCAGTTGGTTAGAGCCTCATCCCAACAGGTCAAGGTTGTGGGTTTGATCCCTGATCACAGGACATGCAGAATCAACCAATGAACGCATAAATGAGTGGGACAAATCGATGTTTCTCTCTCAAATCAATTGTTTTTAAAAGCCATGCTATTTCTCCCTTAAGAGATATATGGATAGCACCCAGGGGGTGGGGGGAAATGCACTGTACCATGATTAAAACTGTGAGAACATTCTTTCATTAGGCTGTGCCCTCATAATTTGCTCCCTGCCGCTTTGTTCTGCTTTTAGCTACACCAAAATAATCAAGGTTTACTTTTGATGATTAGCCACTAAGAGTACTATACTAATTCTTTCCTAACATAACTAGGACTATATTACGTCTCAACCAACAAAATTAAGGTGTTGTCCACAAAAGCACTTCAGGATAGAACAGCTGATACATTAAAAAAAAAAGGTAATGGGGGAAACTGTTACAGGTTTCTTCTGGTGTAGGTTAGAGAGAAGGCTTCAGAATTATAAATGGAAAGTCTTAAACTATTTGGGCATACAGCAAAGCACCAGCACTTTGTAAATAAGAATCTCCACTTGACAAGTTCAAAGTAAAAAAAAAAAAAAATCACCCCCAAACCATGCAATTTCCTGCAAATGGGCCACTCTCCTCACCGTCTTTGAAGACAGAGCCTGCCCTGGCCAAGGGGCCTTTGAAGCAGCGCAGCAGGCATACCTATGTAATTAGAAAGGCTGGGCAAGACCCGCAAAGGATGCAACTAGACTTGAAAGATGCGCAAAAGGAAGGAGGTATGGACTGACAGACTGACACGAAGAAGAGAGCGATTTGCTCACTGACCATGGTTCTTCTCCACTCCCTCTACGCCCTGGAAGCCACAGGCAAACTACACAAATGTTAATGGGACACTAAATAGTATTTGGTCACTTTCAAAAAGTGACAAAAATGCATGTGTATACAGACATAGGTGTGTTTATAGACATACATATAGAGGCCTGGTGCACGAAATTAGTGCACTGGAGGGGGAGATCCCTCAGCCTGGCCTGCACCCTCTCACAGTCCAACCCTCAGGGGATGTCTGACTGCCGTGGAGGCAGGAGAGGCTCCCACCACCACCGCTGAGCTAGTCAGCCATGAGTGCAGCTTCTGGCTGACTGGCGCTCCCTCTGTGGGAGCACACTGACCACCAGGGGGCAGCTCCTGCATTGAGCATCTGCCCCCTGGTGGTCAGTGCATGTCATAGCAAACGGTTGAGCAGCCTTAACATATCATTAGCATATTACACTTTGGTTGAACAAATGGCCGGACGACTGCACACTTAGCATATTAGGCTTTTATTATATAGGATGTTATGTGTGTATACAGACATAGCTATGTGCATAGACATTCTGTGTGTATACAAATATAGGCGTACACTAGTTTTCTGAATCATTTGAGTGCAAGTTACAGACATTATGCTCTTTTATCTTTAAATTTGTCAGTGTTCACTATGTATGTCCGAAGAACAAAGACATTGTCTTATATCAGCCACATGGATACACTACTCTTTTCTAATCCATGGCTCATATTCAATTATTCCAATAACATCCTTTATATCTACTTTTCTCCAAGACTAGAATCCCATCCAAGATTATGCACTGCATCAGGTTGTCCTGTCTCTTTAGTCTCCTTTAACCTGGTCAGTCTCTCTTTCCTGAGCTTGATGTTTTGGGAGAGAACGGATCAGGTATTTAGAGAATGCCCATTTGGGTTTGTCTAACATTCCTTCATGATTGATCATGCACTTTGGGGGAAATGTGTAAAATGATGTTGTGTCCTTTCTTTGTGTGCATCAGGTGGCACAAGATGAGTTTGGTTGTATTGCTGGTGATGTTAACTTCGATCCCTTGGTTAAGAGAGTGTCTGCCAGGTGTCTACATTGTAAAGTCACTGTTTTCCCTCTATAGCAAGTAATTTTTGAAGAGATACAGTAAGACTGTATTAGTAGACTATTCTTCCCCAAAATTCCACACACTTGTTTTGGTATTCATTGATGATTCTTGTAAATCAACTCGTATTCTGGTGGTTATCAAAGGTGGTGTTCTAGTGCCATTATTCCTTCTCCATTCGTTACAGGGCATTCCAGTATTAGAGAGAGATCCCCTTCTCCCTCGGTTGTTTGTCTGCTTGTTTGTTTATATTAGTAGGGAATCGTGGACTTTACTCAGTGGGCAATAATCTGTTACTGTATGAACACTCAACTTAGCCTAGACTTGTTCAGGGAGAATCCTTCGAGGTGCTGTGGTTTTGAAACTGTATTTTATGTGCGTGGCACCAAGTGCTTGGAATAGTGAGGAAAGAGCTCTAAGTTATCCTGGGAGAGCTAAGAGTAGGGGGTAATATGAGTTGGGTTCTGAAGAGAAAGCAGGAGTTTGCCAGTTGGAGGAGGATATCTCAAGGAGCGATGTACGCATAGTTTCGTAGAATAGAAAGACAAGAGGGTCCGTACGTCTGGTAAACCTTGGCCTGGTGTATTGACAGTGCCACTTCCAGACAAATGCAGAAACGACAGACGGAGCCTCTCAGAACTTAACTGGGATACAGGAGGCATTTGTTGAAAAAAGGAAATTTATGATGGTGCCGTGGGGTTTTTAAGAGTGGAGCACAGAGACTGTATAATCTAAAACTTTAGAAATGTATATTTTCAAAAGTTTAGAAGGAAGCAGTTTGGGGTTTGCAGTCAATGTTTCTAAATTAAAACAGGAGAATAAGTTATATAAAAATGAACCTCATTATTTTTTTAAAAAAAAACCACATAATTTTCCTTTTTTTTCTATCTATGTCTCTATCTATATACAAATAGATCTGTAGATAAAGAGGAATGAAATATACACACATACATTTTGGGTAAACTATTTGAAAGTAAATTGCAGACATCACAATACTTCACGCTATATTCTTCAGCATGCACTTGCTGAAGAATATGGACATTGTCTTACATAATCACAAAGCCACTGTCAGAACTGAGAAACTGATATGCGCAAGATAATACTACTTACATTTTTCCCTCTAAATTTTTTAATGGAAATCCAGCTTTCTGGCTTTTTCTTGAACCATCAGATGGCATGGCCCCTATTCCAGTTTGATAACCATTGGCCTGAGCTGTATAGCAGCTGCCTCCATTAACCAGGCAAATACTCTCTGTTTCTGCTCACCACTCTCCACAGTCAAGCACATGACCTACCTCACTCACAGAGCAGCCACCGGGCCTCTGAGGATCACCTTCCACAAAGGAGACAGGGCACTAGAGTTCATGCTGTCCTGTACAACATTTTCCTAACATTCAGTCACTTACTTAGAGGGAGGTTGAGGTCATCTGACAAACCAATGCAACCTTTCTCTCCGTGAATTAATAACTATGGGATAGCCTAGCTGGTGTGGCTCAGGGGTTGAGCATCGACCCAGGAACCAGGAGGTCACGGTTTGATTCCCCGTCAGGGCACATGCCCAGGTTGTGGGCTTGATCCCCAGTGGGGGCCTTGAAGGAGGTAGCCGATCAATGACTTCCTCTCTCATCAATGTTTCTATCTCTCTCTCCTTCTCCTTTCCTCTCTTCAAAATCAATGTAAATAATAAAGATTATGTGCAATGATATATTTTGAAGTATTAACTAATGTATTTTAAATGCATTTTTAGCCCTTCGCTTTTTCTCCATTGAAATATACAGAGGGACAGGTTTCGCAAAGAGGTACAAATGCTCCAATTTTGAGTTTTCAAATAATTTTAAGACTTTTGAAAGAGACAAAAGCCTTCCCTTTCCTTTAATTTTATTGCATTAGAAGACACTGAGTTTTTGTGGGTTTGTTTGTTTTTGTTGTTTGTTTGTTTGAGTATCAAAAACCAGAGACACAAAGACACCACACAAAAAAACGTTTCTGTCCTAAATAATCATGAGGACTGTGGAATCCATCAGAGACATTTATCAGCTTAGACAAGATAAAGGCCCAATAATTTGGGAGGGAGGGAGGGAGATGAGAACACTGAGTTTATATTGAGTGTGTCTCTATAAAGGGACCTGTGCCCTAACCTTAGGGGAATGGGGGGGGGTGCAACAAAAGAATATTCATACCCTGTCCTGATAAATTTGAGATTCAGACCAGAAGATCTCTGCGAATCCTAAGAAAGTAGGAGCACCCAGGTGTGCCCTTCCAACCAAGACACTTACAGCAACAGGAGGGGGGACATGGGAGTGAGGCATTCAGGGCAGAGAGGGCCTAACAAGTTCCCTCAAGCCCAAAGCAGACTAGGAGAGCTCCCCCCCTCCCTCAAATAACCTCCCTCCCAAGAAGAGCTCAGAAGTGGCTGAGAGAGATCACAGCCCAGGGACAGCCTCCAAGTCCAGACAGAAGGCAAAAGCACATGGACAGACGAACAGAGCCCCCAAGAGTGCACGCCATGGGTGGCGGGGTGGGCAGGGCTAGATGTGGAGGAGTACAGATCAACAGCAGGGCAGCAGGGTGCAGCAGTGGCAAGTGGCATCAGGGTGACAGAGCCCTCCATTGCTTTCCTTCCCCAGACACACTTGACGCAAATCTTGCTGAGAAGGGAGTGGGAGGAGAAGGGAAGGGCAGGGCTCATCTGGGGATGAAAATGGAAAAACACTTAATTGACAGAGTACATGAACATACCAGGATTAATTTTCCACTACTCAAAGGAACAAGGCCTCAAGGTAGACACTAAATTCAAGTTTTGGAAATAAAGTGACTTTGTTGCACTCCTGAGTATGTGTCTTAGGGAATTTCCACCTTCTACATACGCACAGAAAAATGCCTTAGAAAAATAGACGCAAAAATATTGACAGTGGTTAATGAAAGGAGGGAGAATGAGTTGATCGTTTTCTTTATATAATTCAGCACTTCGTATATCTTGCAATGAACCCATTACTTTTTTTTTTTTTTTACAGAAAACAGGCTATTTAGGAACTAAAAGGCAAATGACAATTATTCTGCCTTAAGATATGTTAAAGAAATTAAAGAATAATTTGATTTTAAAAATAATTTTGGTACCAAAGTACAATGGAACATTTCTCTCCATTTCTAACTTTTTACTTTACGTTACCAGAGTTCCACACATGAAATTGGGGATGGGGGAGTGGGGGGAGAAATCCATAACTTACATCAGTGACTTACCTGTAAGAAACAAAGCAGGACATGTGCTATTTAAACCATATGCAATAAATGGGCGTGCTCATCCATGCAAAGGAAATCATTGGGCAGGGAAGAGTTACTGTCCCTTTAAAAAACACATAAAACCCTAATATGCTTAAAATACACACAGGAACCCAAAGGCTTTAATAACCTTAATTACAATTTCCTCCAAGTAGAACATTCATAAGCCTTAAATCCCTTTACTGAGTTTTATTGCCAGTAATTAGGCAAAGTACACAGAACTGAAGAGTGTGTGCATGTGTATGTGCGTTAAGTTTAATACAATCAAGAGACATTGTGTCATTTAGCCCACGTTTTTCAATACTGAAGGGGAATATTTAAGAAAGGAAAGGAAGTGAGATGGAAGAATTCAGAATAGGTGGAAAGAAGGAATTCCTAGATTGGTTCAACATCCAAATAAACATAGTATTCGCATCCTGTTTATATCAATGATTTGCCTTAACTATTTCTTAAACTTTCCAAAAACATATTTAGTTGGAAAGTTGAAACCAAGATTGGTTTTAAAACGGGAGGGCTACGTTAGCAAAGTGTGCGAATCTGCACGTGGACCTCAGCCCCAGCAGCAGCTTCGCCTCGAGGCAGAATCTCAGGCCTCACCCCACACCTATTGAATCCAACTCCATATTAAAACAAGATCCCCAGGCAATTCCTACACATTGCTTAAAGGCATTTAGATCTAAGTTTTAAATGCAGGAACACCCCCCCCCCCAAAAAAAATAACATAAGAAAAATAAATCTCTGTACCTAAAAACACTAAAATTCCCTTTATGCCTTCTTATACATAAACTAAGATCAATTCAAAGGGGAAATTCATATATTTTTCTATTTAAAACAAAAAAAACAAAAGTCATACTTGAAGTAGAATCTTTCTATTTTATTCTCCCAGTCTTAAACTGCAAATTGAAAATAGGTTGACATGCAAAAGAAATGCCAAGGCGAGAAGATTAATTTCCCAGGGTTATTATGTGACCTTATTCAACCTACAGTATGGACAACTACTAGGTTTACAAATTATCATCATAGTCAAGTACATGCTACATGATAATGAGATCTTCCCCAAAGTTGAAAATGAGTACATTTATGCTAAGTGAAATAAGCCAGTCAATGAAAGAAAAATACCACATGATCTCACTCATTTATGGATAATAAAGACCATTATAAACTGATGAGCAAAAATAGATACAGACGCAGAGCAACATCGAACGGACTGTCAAACTACAGTGGGAAGGCCAGGGAGGGTTGAGGGGGGTGGGTAAGAGATCAACCGAAGGACTTGTATGCATGCATATGAGCATAACCAATGGACACAAGACACTGGGGGGTATGGGAGGCTAGGGGAGGGTCAAGAGGAGGGAAAAAAAAAGGAGACATATATAATACTCTTTGTAATACTTTAAGCAATAAAACAATTTTTTAAAAAAAGAAAATGAGTACACTATGTAGAGGAGAATTAACACAAGTTAGGAAATATAAAAGTTAAGGTTTTCATTGAAATTTACAATCCTCATACTGGAATTTACCCTAAATCGGCAACCCACATAAATCTGGCACAGATCAGAGTCTAATGGGTCTTGCCACATTGGATCAGACTCATGATCCTTCCTGTCCAGGATTCAGATGATGGCACCAAGGGACACACTGTGGGAAGAATGGCAGTTCTTTGATGTCAACCTCAAAGGTTAGGAGTGTACCCAAAACATTGTAGTTCCCTGTAATAACCTATTATGGATTTGTCATCCACAAATTTAGTTAAATCATTTTTGAGGTTATTTATATTTCCCACTCCTACTTCCTCTTAGAGTAGCCAGTTCCATTAGTTATAACGAGTTGGGTAAGGTGATATTTTCTCATCTTCCTGATCACCAAACCTTGGAATAAGGCAGTGTTGTTACTATCAATACCATTCATATCATCCATTATGTCAAAAAAAATGGCCCTATCTCCTCACACTTGTGTCTATAGATTCTTATTGATTTTCTTTACTCCCTATGGGCAGGCACCGCCTACCTTGACCATTTTAGTGTGCTTCTTATATCTTCTGCAATTTCACTATATATCTTCCGGGAGAAGCAGGCATACTATTGATGTGTTAAAAGATAAGGGAATGTGCTGAAATTGATTTCAAAATTCCTTTCCTGATGATTTAAGACCTCAGTCAAAATTTTCAGGGGTCCTGCAAGCCCTCATCAATACTAGTAACATTAACATAATCTAGACACTTAACTTCCCATACTTATAATTCACCTTCTTTGTGCCTTTTTTGTTTGTTTTTGTTTTGTTTTGCCTCCACTAATATACTTGTCTCCCACTGTAAACATAAACTCATCTGCATAGTTCTATTTTTGCACACTCAGGTAAGCTAAGAGTTTGCCCTAAAATTTCTCTTCATTGGCTTGGCTTTCTACTACCCGGTAGAGATTAGAATTGGCAGGCAAAAGTAGAACCTGTATACTCTTTCTAAGTAATAAATTAACTTTGGACTACATTGATCATCAATCTTTAAGATTCCCAGCTTGCTACATATTTCCTTTATAGAAAAATGCCCCACACTACACCTGGGATTCCTAGACCTAAGTTAGTTTGTTAACCATAATAGAAGCACAAAAGTATATACTCCCCAAGTATATGGTGACAAAGTTTTTTATACATAGTTATATCACTTTTTTGTGATATACATACATATTTGTATTAAATCCTTCAATATGGCTAATAAGTAAGCATGATTAGTCTTAAAAAAAATTATTATCCCCAGAAGGTAATTTAATGGCTATGATACTACCCCTTAGAGGTCACACAAAAAATAAGTGACACCACTCATGAGAAGTATTACAAGAATTTTCTGGAGAATTCTTTTATTCTCTAATACCCGAACCCATGTGTAAAGTCACAAGAACTTCAACCATGACAAAGATTGCAACCTGGACCAAACATCTGTCAGTCTCCTCTAAGCTCTCTCCTCTGCGAGCCTTGGACTGGGCCTGCGTAGCCCAGACATAGCAAGAATCCTGAAGTCAGTTTAGAGAGAATTCCTCACCCTTGATATCTGACCACCTCAATATCCAATCACACTCCTCATTCCCACCTTTGATACCTAATCACATTTCCGCATCTCCCTTTCTGGATATCTGATCACCCTGGCCTGCCTTCATCAAGAGTCATTCAAGTCAGCTTAGCAAGAATTCCCCTACTGATTTTGCATCCACCAACCCCCTCCCCTCCCTAATCCTTGACTATAAATCCCCATTTTTTTCTTGCTGTATTTGGAATTGAGTCCAGTTCTATACCAAGGTTTCTTTTCTCCTATTGCAATAGTTTCTGAATAAAATCTGCTTTTACTACTTTAACTATTGTCCAGTTCAAGTTCTCTTTGACAACCCAAAGTAAAATAAGATACCAACATTCAGCACCTATGATAACTTCTGAAGGTGAGGATGCAGAAAGGAGAGGCACACATGCTCCTAACACCCACCACCCACTGGGGTGCTGAAGAACTGAAGAGGAGATTAGGAGAGTTAGATGTGGACTCATCCTGAGATTGAAAACTGGGAGTAAGGAGATGGCTGTAGAAAATCTTCAGAAAGTGTCCAGGACTACCCAAAATAGTCAATTGTGAAGCAGAATACAGACTTTTCTGATATGTAGAGTCTCAAAAATAGATATCCCATATGCCTTTTAGGGAAAGTTACTAAAGAATATGCTCCACAAAATCAGGGGAGTAACCAAATAAAAATAAAAATGGAATCCAGGAAAGAGGGCATCAAACACAAGTTAAAGGCAGAAGGAATCCAAAGGTAATGGTGAAGGGAAATCCCAAAACAATATCTGTGAAACAGCCCATAAAGCAATCAGTGTAGATTGTAGCAGATCAGTGACTCTGGAAGAAGTTTCTTCAAAAAGATAAAATTAGCCCGGCTAGTGTGGCTCAGTGGTTGAGCATCGACCTATGAACAAGGAGGTCACGGTTCAATTCCCAGTCAGGACACAGGCCCTGGTTTCAATCTCGATCCCCCGTGTGGGGCGTGTAGAAGGCAACCAATCAATATTCTCTCTCATCATTGATGTTTCTATCTCTCCCTTCCTCTCCAAAATCAATAAAAAATATACTTTAAAAAAGATAAAATGAATAAACTAGTTAATATATTCTAACATATTGGGAAGAGATGTAGGCAAACTGAAGAAGATTTAGAGTTGAATGAGGCATGCATCTGTAAAAGAAAAGCCATCTCTAAAGAAAACAAATAGGAAACGTAATAAATATATACACACACTATGTGGCTCAGCTGTGTTTGCGTGGTTATAAGAATACAAACACAAACTACTCATCCTTCCAAAATTATACTATAACTATACTGGAAGGAGGGTGGTGAGGAAGGGAAGTGGTAAAAGTGAGGTAAATCATTATCTCCCATAGTGGAGATTCAACAATACCCCTCCCCGCCTATAAAGGGTTGAGCAAGAGCAATAAAAGCATGTTATGAGGAGTTATGAACATAACTACGTAAAGATTTTAAAATAGTCAGAGGAGAGGTAGCAGGAAGGCACTGGGACAAGGACAGTTGTTTTTTCGTGACAACCCTGGTAGAACATTTGATCTAAACTATGTGTGTGTGTGTGTATAACTTAAACACAAAATTTTAAAACAAAAGCTGTACTTATTTTCTTCTAATATTAGAATATATGATTAGGGAATTATACTTGGGAAAATTTTAATTTTATGGGGTAAAATTAGAAGAAATTCCAAAGTAAAGATTCAATTACATAGCCCTTACAAAGTTAAAGGGAGAGAAATATACAGCTGAATGCTAATATTCTGTGGGCTATCAGAAATTAATATTACAATATTGAAATTCCCAGATTTTTTCTAATTTTTACCAATCAGAAAAGTAACAAAACAGAACAAAAAACTTTACAATCTGAGGTCTCATTCCACACTATGTTGCCTTTTCAGCAATTAAACAAAACCTCCTTGATGTAGAGAAACACAAAACATTATTTGCTGTAACATTTCTATGTACTTAATTGTGGATAAAGTTATACCCTTAATTCATACTTATATTTCCTTAATAAAAGGGGACTTCACTGAAATCTTGGCAGAAAGCAAAAGTTTCAAGACAGACACACAGTTCACCTCATTGTATGATGAACCCTTGTAGGGAGGGAGATCTCTTATTTTACTCGGGGGAGATGAGGAAATTAATACGCGTTATCATCATGCATTCTTATATAAAATATTGGGTTTACAAGATAAGAATTCCTATATTAATAATACATGGCATTTGTAATAAATCCTTCTCACGCTGTACTACATTAACCAATATTTCCCAAACCTCCCTTAGGTCAATATAAGAGTCCTCAAGCAGCCGACCAGATTAAGTAGGACCACATCAAGTAAAACCAGGCCACACAGAAGTACTTTCCTACATAAGAGACAAAACAATACATGTATGATTTCAATAGTTTCTTAAGCTGTTCCAGTCTTGGCTAAAACTCACATCTTTCCAGACTTAGCAAAAATACAGACATTATCCAGACCTAAGGAGTTTCATATTCACTAAGAATTAAAACTCTTTGTTCCTCTTTGCCAAGATGTCTCAAATTCTTAAATAGGAATGGAAAGGGCATAGGGACATGATAGAAAGTCCAGATAAAGCATTAAAAATGAATCATGTAGCATCAAATGTGAAGATTTTTCTTTCCTGTAAAACATGAAGAACCGAAAAGTGCCAGTACTCTAAATTTTATGCCTTCATGGTCTTTTAGCGAGTTTGGCTTTTATATTTAACAATTCACACTTTAAGAAAACAGAGTTCATGCCAGCCCAAGAATTGCACATATGTTATTGCCTATATGTTTAAAATAGTTTTGAAAACTGACATATGGTGGTATATTTAAGTGTAGCCAATATAATATAGATTATTTAAAATATAAATACAAGAGAGATGTATATAAAAGCAAACCTGATAGATTTATTATTTTATTTCTGTTCTGTAGACCTCATAGTCTCCACTGCTTTCAAGCCTAACAGATTGAATTTAATTCAAAACGTTACAATGAACTACCCAACACTGCTTCTTATTGAAAAAACAGATACAACCTTTTCCCCTCTTTCCCTCGTCTATCTTTATCGCATGGGCTGCAAAGCTGACCCCACTCCATGGTAGTCTTTCCCTTTTTGGGTTTCCCTTAGCCTTTTGGTCTGAACCACATTGTAATCACATGTTTACATGCTGCTCTTAAACTTTCCTTTGATGGTTTGTGTGTGTGTGTGTGTGTGTGTGTGTGTTTAACTTTTCATTCAAATCAAGCTGGGTGAGAAAGAACACAATTACCTCCTTTCTTTTTTGTTTCTTTTGTCTTTTTTTGCTATTCTCTGTGATTAGAACAATAATTAGTCTTGGAAAGTGCTAAAGCACTTGCCGATTGAGTGCATGTGTAGATATAACAGCCACATCTTTCTTAGAGATAGAATAAATGCCCATTGGTTTATGCTTTCCTCAAAACGTTCTTAAAAAGAACAGACTTCAGCCTGGCTGGTGTGGCTCAGTTGGTTGAGCATTTTCCCATGCACCAAAAGGTTGTTGGTTCAATTCCTGGTCAGGTCACATGCCTGGGTTGTGGGTTTGAGCCCTTGTGGGGGTGTGCGGGAGGCAGTCAATCAATGTTTCTCTCTCCCTCTCACTCTCACTCTCCATTCCCCTCTCTCTCAAATATCAATAAAAACATATTTAAAAAGAACAGACCTCATGCTCTTTAATACTAGTGTAGGAAGACTAACAGGTAACTTACATGTGTATATATATCAGACATTACTAGTCACCTACTCTTTCAGGATCCCAGTTCTCTTGAGGGAGGCCATATGCTTGGCTGAACAACTGATTTCCCAGACCCTCTGATAGTTAGGAGGCACTCATTGCATGCACTCTAGTCAGGGACAAGGGTATATACCAGAGGGTCTCTCTCATTTTTTTTAAGAACCTAAAAGCTTTTCCAGAAGCCCTATCCAGAAGATTTCTGCCTATATTTAGAGACCAAAACCTTACCTCCATCTAGACTCCCATCCCCTCACCATGGTCAGTTACCAACTCCTACCAATCTTCCCTCTCTGATGTGTCAGTCACTCCAAGAACTCTGCATTTCTATAATTACATTTCTCACTGCAGAACTTGGGCTATTCTACTAGCCTACACACTTTTGAGCTCCCAACTCTCACTTTCATCTAGTCCTTTCTCCACTAAACTTTCAGAGGGATTTAAAATTAAAATCCAAAAAAATATATATGTATATATAAATAAAATTAAAATTACAATCCAACCATTCCGCATTTAAAATTCCACTATCGTTTCTACCACCCAAAGAAACAAGCCTAGTCTCACCACCAAACTATGTCTCATCCCCACACAAAACACTGGCCCCAAGCTATCGAGTTTCTGCTTCTGCTCTTCACCATCCACCCCAATACTTTCATTCCCAACTGCCCTTATTTTTCTAGTTATACTATATTCATAATTCAAGACTCTTATCCGGTTGTGTTTCACTCATTCGTTCAACATTTATGATTATTTTGTATGTCCTACACACTAAGGACAAAGGGACAAGTAAAATGACATAGGAGCATGCAATCCCCGCCAGGAAGCCTTCTCTGATACTCTAACCACTTTTAAGGGGTGAAGGGCCATGACAGTTCTCCCCTGAGACATGCTGGACTGTCTTCTTTTACTATATTTGTCACATTAGGATGATGTCACCCAGCTGTCTCTCTGTCTTCCCTAGTAGACAATGGCATGTGTCACCTCCTATATATTTTGATGTGCCCAGAGTCCACCTCGATGATTTGAACCTAGTATAGATGTTTGCTATTATGCAAAAATAAATTGCTAAAATGCAGTATGTTTCCATTAACAAATTTTAATGCACACGTCTTTTACTTGGCTAGTTAGGAAATACAATAAGGCTCCAAGTCTTCAGGAACATACAGTTTAACTTAAGATATGCATACGCGATACGCCAAATTTCATGCAACATTATAGAATAAAGAGGAAAGTCTCTAAGGTTTGGTCTCAATCATTTGGAACAATCTTATGACAAGGTTTTAGAGATCATGGATTTGAAAGACAAATCAACTCTATCTCTTTGCCAAACAAACCATTAACCATTTACTGAGAAAGTTTGACTCACTAGGATATGTAAATTAACTGTTTTTCCCCAAAAACCTGCCCCCTTTTCTGTTACCTTGTACCCCTACTTTCTCTTTGGGTGTCAGTTCCTTAGACATTACTGAGCAGATTCCATAAATGAAAGCAAGTTGAAATTTATGACAGTAGTTCTTCTTGCATATTTAAGGCACATTTCCTTTTTATTTTAAATCATCTATATAAATTGAGTTTTTCCCCTTCCCGCACACAGGCAGGAAAAGTTAATTCCCCAACATATGGGCCGGTACTTTAACCGCCCCGTATGCTAGAGAGGAAGATGGACCATGTTATCCACTTAAAAGATGAGGGTTTACCCCTTTCCTTAGTTGACCATGATGGTCTCATTGCCAATGGGCTCAGAAAGGAAAAGTGATGCCTTCATCACCTTCATCATCAAAAGGAAACTTACCTGGTAGGTTAGCACCCATAGCAACATCTCTAGGCTTTGGTAGTCCCTTTACAAATCTCGTCACATCCTCCAGCTAACACCATGTCCGCAGGGTACCCCCTTCCCCACGATGCTACAAGGGTCCTTGGGGAACCCAACAATTTAGAGCCATAGAGAAATAAGAACCAATACTAGACACCGCAAAGGCAATATTGCATATGTAGGAAGAAAATCATGTAAAAAGACGTCAAAGAAGCCAGAGCTAAAGAGACTTTTTAAGAAACAATGCGTACATGAATCGTTCAAAGAGGAGAAAGAACACAATGCAAAACTGAGTTTTGATTTGTCTTTTAGGAGTATACACGGGTGTGTTATAGTTATAAACAATTCCCCCAAAGCAATGGATAACATAAAAATATCATCAAATTTTTAATATATTTGTTTTAATTGAATACAACATTGGGGAAGGAATGAAAAAGTTCCACTTGGTATAACTTTATTTGGCTGAATTTAACTTGGGGTCAATAATACTAATTGATTTGAGGATTTTTTTCTTTAATTTAATTTATAAAGGTGACACTATGTATCCTTAAATGTATCCCTTAAATATTGCATTTCAGCATAACCCACTAATTTTGCGCAACTAGCGTTCTCCCTTTGTTCTGTTTAGCATTATGAGTTCAGTGTAGTATCTTGTTTACTTGTTTATATCCACCAATAAAATCTAAAATCTAGGAGGGTAAGAAAAATTTTTACGAGGCAATTTATATGCATACATGCATAGACAATAGTGTGGCGAAGGTTTGGGAGGGGCGGGGGCAGGGAGAAGGGGGTCAATGGGGAAAAAAAAACAAAGGGGACATCTATACTTTCAACAACAAAGATAAATGCATTTGTTTAAAAAGAGCATAATCCCTAATCTCATCCAGCCTGTAACATGCAGGCTCAGTCTCTAGCGCCTTCCATGTCATGGTCCCCTTTCTCACCACTGCACAGCCAGAGCAGTCCATGCCTGAGCAGATTTCCATTCTCTTCTTCCTGTCAGCAGTAGGGAAATTGCCGAGTGACTTTCCTGAAGACCCCACCCTTGCCTTTGGAAGAGAAACAGTTCGTCATCCCCAAGCTCCCAAACACGTATGAGAGTTTATGTATGTCCAACTATCATCACACAGAAAGTATCAGAAACTGCCATAACAGTGGTCACATCTAGAGAAGGTTAGTGAAAGGGGACATGGGAAACATGCTTTTTACTTTTTTTTTTTTTTTACAATGAGGATATATTTATGTATAGCAAGTGTAACTAAAATGAGAACCAAAAGAGAAAAAGGGAAAGAGGAAATGAAGTGATAGATGAATTCATTTCTTATCATGAAACTAGAGACCCGATGCACAAAGATTTGTGCAAGAATGGGCCTTCCTTCCTCTGGCTGCCGGCACCACCTTCGCTCAGGCCTGGAGCTACCTTTCTGCCTTCCCACACTGCCTAGAGGCCCTGAGCGGTTGGGGCAGGGTGGAATGCCTGCGTCCTCGTCATGGCAATGATGCAAGCATCCCACCCTGCCCCTGGCTGCTCAGCGCCTGCATATGCAAATTAACCCACCATCTTTGTTTGGGTTAATTTGCATACTCACTCCTGATTGGCTGGTGGATGTCACAAAGGTATGGTCACTTTGCATCTTTCTCTTTTGTTAGTGTAGGTGACTCAATCAGCAAGTTTTCAAATTAAACTCCCTTGGTATTCATATCATTATTTATAACTTACTCATCAGAAACAGTGAGAACAGCCCCCTTTCCAGGTTACAGCAAAGGAATACAATTATATCACTTGAATCGAATGCAGCCAATTCAGAAAGGAGGAAACATCATAGCCCTTCAGCGCCCCACAGGACCTAAGCATGCCACACGGCCCCCAGAGACCATGTGAAAATGAAGCTTCGAAAGCACCAGCTTCTGGTTAAGTCAATCACCCCAGAAACAAGAGAGTCTTTGTCAAGGAAACTCGAGTTCAAGTGCACGGGAAGCAGATAAAACACAACACATAGCATCTGAACTACAATGATATGCTTTGATTTCGGATTAAAAGTTAATAAACCAGCAGAATGCAAACACTGAAGAGAAAGGATGTACAAATAAAATGAAGATTGGCATCCTCTTAGGAGGTGGCAGTGGAATAGAAAAGCAGTTATACGAAAGGTGGTGCAGAGTAGCCCTATAAATATCTTTATTTGTAAATCCACAAGATAGACGGTTCTGTTTAATAAGACCTTGCGTTGTGCTCACAGATCACAGATATCAGATAACCAAGTGTTTAGAAAATGCATTGTTTAGGAGACTACTGATAATAAAAGAACAACTATTAATTCGACAGCGCACATGGCCCTCCTTGTGGTCTTTAAGGCCTGCATCCTGCCCAGGAGGAGGAAGTGGTGGATGGAAGGAGTTATGCGGAGCTGTGTCTCAATTACGGCTATAAAACCAGTTACCCAAATTCTTTTAGAACCTCTCGTTAGAAGCTACTCAGATTACCTAAGATAATAAAAAGCCAGGAAGCATAAGGACTCTTTTGACCACACATTAAACATGAATTAAATTACTGACATTTCATGGTGTGCAGTCCCAATATGGTGTGTTTCTGTGTTTAAAAGTAAAATAATTTAACAATTTTATACACGGAGGATACTTCCGAAGGAAGAAAAACAAGCTAACACATAACTCTGAAATGCTCCCCATCAAAGACAGTTCGGAGAACATGTGGGTTAAATTGCTTTGATGAAATAAAAAGTATATTAATCCGAAAGTACATTTGCACAAGATTGTCCTCTGCGGCACTGTTTGTCCCCACACCATCCTGGGAGCGCCCCAAATGCCCATACACAGGAGAGTAAGTGGGTAATTATGGTGCAGCCACACAGCAGGGTGCAATGCAGCCATAAAAAAGAATGAGGAGGATTGCTAACCTGGTATGAAGTAGAGAAAAAAGCAAAGTGCAAAAAAAAAAAAAAATACCTAATGTGTGTTACCTTTGATATAAAAAGAGGGGGAGAGATAAAAAAAAAAAAAAAACATGCATGTCTGCTCATTTGTATAACAAGATATAGAACCAAAAGTTAGGGAGATTAGTTGCCTGCAGTAGGCAGGTGAAATGGAGTAAAAAAGATAAGGAAATGTGAGCAGGAAAGAAGGGGCAGAGTGTGGGGAATACGTCCACCTCTTTTGTATTGTTCTGACCTCCAAAAGCATGGTGATATTTGACATACTTGAAAAATAAATAAGTGAAAACAACAAGGATGGGGAAAAGGAAAACCAAAATATGTAGAGAGAAAAAAACAAACACAGGTGAATCTAACTGAATTTCAAATGAATAACAGAACTACACTGGAGTGAGAGGGAACCTAACCTAGGTAACTTTTGAACAATGTTTTGACTACATACTCTCAAGCTAAAGACAATGAGCACCATAAATAAACACTGACTCACAGTGGGCTTTTCCCAGTGGCATAGGTTACTTTTTCTAAAACTATTCTATGTATAATTTAGAATTGTGCAAATGAGAGAGGTTTCTCATTGTTAGAAAAGAGAGTTAAAAACTTGGATTCGAACAGGCCAGTGTGACTCTGGTTGAGCATCGACCCATGAACCAGGAGGTCATAGTTCAATTCCCAGTCAGGGCACATGCCCAGGTTTTGAGCTTGATCCCCAGTAGGGGGTATGGAGGAGGCAGCTGATTGAGGATTTTTTCTCATCATTGATGTTTTTATCTCTCTCTCCCTCTCCCTTCCTCTCTGAAATCAATAAAAACATATTAATTTAAAAAAAACTTGGATTAGATCTGAAACAATTTTTTTTCTTTTACATCATAATACATTAGTGGGGCAATTGAGAACATTTAAGTTCTGTAGATGACAGTATACATCAATGTTAGTTTCCTTATTTTAATTGTGGTTATAAATTAGGTTTTTGTTTTTAGAAAATATATACTGATGTGTGTTTTTTTCTTGTTGTTTTAAATATATTTTTATTGATTTCAGAGAGGAAGGGAGAGGGAGAGAGAGATAGAAACATCAATGATGAGAGAGAATCATTGACTGGCTGTCTCCTGCACGCCCCACGCTGGGGACTGAGCCCACAATCCAGGCATGTGCCCTGATGTAATCGAACCATCACCTCCTTGTTCAGAGGTCAACGCTCAACCACTAAGTTGTTTTTAAGGAGCAGTATGTATCCAATTCATTTACAAATTTTCAGGAAAATAGAGACAGATAAATAATAGGATATAGCAAATTTGGAGCATGGGAAGATACATTTTAACACTTGAGGAATCTGGCTAAAAGGTATATAAGAAATCTTTGTACAAAATTTTAAACTTTTCTATAAGTCTGAAATTATTTCAAAATAAAAAGTTAAACAATATAGTAATCCAAGCTTAGGCAGAAAAGGCAATAATCAAGCAATCCATTTAAAAATAATTAACATAATAATTACCTATAGCTATAGCAACTAATGCAAATAGTTTTGTGAAACTGCTCTTGGTTTTCCCAAGGAACCAGATCTCTATAACACGTCTATATTTCCTGGAGCTATTGAGTAAATCATGAAAAACACCTCTGATATTTCTTACATAATAAGGCTAATTACTTAAAAGACTAACATACCCAAACATGTTGCATTTTCATTTTAGATCTCTCAGTAGAGAAAATTAGGCAACTGATTAATTCATTAACAAATAGTTATTCAATGAAAGACACTGACGCTTACACAGATAACATCTATCTCTGGTTCATCCCATTTCGTTAGTTCAGTGCCAAAAACAAACCGTCATGGAAGCTTTATCCAATGGGCTTTGCCAAATGAATTGTCAATCTGGCAGGATTATCACACGCAGGCAGAACATTCAATACAGCCCTGGTAATGAAAACAATTCTTGAATAATTTTAAGAAACTTGCTGGAAATGCATCCTCCATTACAAAGGCATTTTTATATGGGAAAATACAAATTACCACTATCCATTAGATTCTTTTTTATTGAGATATAATTGACATTTAATATTGTGCAAATGTACAATGTGTTGACTTCACACATTTATATATTACAATATGATCACCACCAGAGTGTTGGCTAATGCCTCCATCACTTCACATAAATTCCACTACCCACTGGAATGGACAGATTGGAATGGATATAGTTTTGGGGAGTTAATGCTAAGCAGCTCTTTGCAGAGCCTAATAGGAACAATAAAAAGGGATTACATTTCTTTTAGGATGTCATCATTCTCAAAAATAAATCCCACCCCCCTTGATGTTTCAATTTACTCCCTGACCTATTCTCAGTTGGTTTTATATTCAACAGTCCACAAAGTCCTCTCCACATATTTACATTCTTGGAGATTCGATGTAACCCCTCACAGCCTTCACAAATTCTTCAGCGGTTCCCAATGTCTATTGATAACCTTTGGCCTCTCACCCATTATTTCCAGCCTAGTGGAATTAAACGTACCACACGTGCAGTGGCCTGCCATACATGCAGCCATTCTATACCTTGTACCATCCAACAAATTAAAGTTTCAAGTTCCTGGCCTCAAGAGACCAACCATCCAGTGTGCCCAGGATGTGAGGCTTTTGGGGCTGAAACCCGGAGTCTCAGACAAATCGAACGTTTGGTCACCCTAGCTCTGTGACCTAGCAACTGACCTCTTGACCTCCCGATGACGCCTTTGCTTCTGATATTCCTTTTCTCTGGCTCATCCAGCCCCCCCGCCCCATTATCTCCACACATCCAAGTGACAATTGTTCAAGGACTTATCTAAAAGCCAAGTTCTCTGTCATGATCCTTTTTCTCCATTTCTGGAATTTCTCTTCACTGTAAATTCCAAAGCAACTCAATGGTGCCAGTTCTTCCCTGTTGGGCACTTACTCCCTAAAGAAAGAAGTGGGGGGGGGGCCTTACTCCCTATTCCTGATGTGTCCTTCACATGTGTGTGGGGGTGGGGACATCTCTAAGCACATACTATGCACATCCTCCTCCTGCTCACCAATCCCTACAAAGCGGGGAGGGGTCCTCTGGATGGAGAATTAGGGACCAGGAACTATGCACTGCTGACAAGAGCTCTCCTTCTTTTCCCCTTTGGAATCGGCTGGCACTCCCCAAGTATTACAGAAGCAGCCTCCACGTGGAGTCCAGTGGTTGTACACACTGTCCGTACCTAGCGGGATGGGTCTGTCTGAATCCAGGGTATGAAATCAGGAGGCTCATTTTCCCTGTACATCAAAGCCATGTTCTCTAGTATCAGCCTCACCAGTAACAAAAACATTTCCGTTTTCCATCCGAAAACTTCGATTTGTTATCACGCACAGCTGGATTTTGGCATGTACCAGGGATGCTATCTATTGACGACCTCCCCCCCTATACTGTAGGGCCTGTAACCAAACCTGTATCGCCTCCATAGCACACAGTATAGTGCCTTGCGGGTAGTAGGCCCCCCTACCTGAGGAAGCAGGTGTACGTATCTTACTATTTATATTTTTCTGAATCATGACAGAGTGGAGTCAGTTCAAATCCTGAGGCTGGTCCTTAAGCAAGGTGGTCTTGAGTAAGTCTCTTACACCTGAGTCCAAATTTTTTCCCAGTTGCTATAGAGACTTATGATCCACAGAGCCTCAAATACTTACTCTCTGGCCCTTCACAGATAAAGCTGATCCCTTTTCTAAGGGTTGTTGTGAGGATCACAGATCAGATGTTAGTTATTGCTAGGGCCTAGCATATTAATGGGTGTTATCCATTTAAATGCCACAGTAATTTTAAAGTAATATTTTTTAAAAAAAAATTCCTATGGGCATACAAAATTAACAGCCAAAACACCCTATTCTCAAATATCCCACCCCTAAGGCAGAAGGGAAAAGCTACAAGAATCATCATCTTTAATTTGCCACAAATTTGGAGGCTCCGGAAGCATTACCTACCACAAACTCTTACACTCATCTACCAGACATTTATCAGCGTTACCAAGAACAACGATGACTCAAGAGAAATGAAAGATATACCAAACATTTTTTTTCCACTAAGGGGAATCTTGAAATAGAATTTGAGCAACAAGTATATTTACATATTTAATCATCTTTAATGGATGAGAAGCAGAGGGTACCAATGGGAGTTATTTCCATTTAAAATGAGTTGTGAAAACTATTTAGTCTGACTGAGACTGCGCACTAATTCTTCCTGCAATTAACTTTGACTCCTTTAACATTGTGTTAAGTGCCAAGGATCCAAGATAAAGACAGACCGTGTCCTTGTAGCGGTCAGAGTCCAGGAAGGAACACAAACATGCATTTAACAGGGTTATCTGAATTCTGCAAACTGAAGTTCAAACACTTTTAGAAGTAAGGACCCATCTCCCCTTTTCTCAGCTCCAAGTCATTTTTATTTCGTACCAGCAATGGAGTGGGGGTGAGTGGGTGTTGCAAGCGGGAGTCCTAGGACAGATCAAAGGTCCAGGCAGCTAGGCCTGTGATGTCGAGAGCCACTTGGCCAGAAGTGAAAAGGTGAGAAATCGTAGCTAGATGAGCTGGTTGAGGGGACTCTGGAGAGACCCAAGTAGTATTTATCCTCAGGATCAAAATATACCTTAAATTTAGGAGGGTGCCGGTGTCTCTACCTCTGCAGGTAAGTCAGCATGGCCCGAACCCCACAGGTTGGCAACTTGAGAACTTTCAGAAGCAAGAGTGTTTGTTCCTGCCTAATGCCTGCACTCCTGTGGGCAGTGGTCATGGTGAGGCTCCCCCAAATGACTCCAGGAGCCATAGCCATAGACTAGAGGGTTCTAAGCAAGGGAGGAAAGCCAGGATGGGTGCCATATGGTGACTGCAGGTGATGCCCAGAAATAAGGGGAGAAATTGGCTGGGAGTGGAACCCACAGTCCTTCAGTCATTCTTCTGCTGGCTTTGATATGCCCTACTCATTTAGGAAACACATGAAAATAAAACCCTACCGTATAGGAAGTGCTGTGATAGAAGTGTGTACAAGCTCCTATGGAATCCAGAGAAGGGGCTCCAAATCTGGCCACTTGAAGCAAGTCAGAAAGAACTCCGAGGAAGACCAGTTACCTCTGGTTTTACTAAGACGGTAACAAAGAAAGCCATTCCCTGTTATGAAATGGTTCTCTTTTTTTATAATTCTGTCAGCTATTCAGCTTTCTCTTCCTGCAGGTACAACAACAGGATACATTTCATCAAGTGTTTCTAACATCCACTGAAATCACTGCATGAAGAACTGGCAAGCATTTTGCTACTGATGATTATAATCCTGTGTTAATAGCCGTGAAAGATCAAGATGATTTTTTATGCTACCGGAGAGTAGTGTCTCCCATTTATTGAGTCCTTTGAGGCTCAACCAATTCCATTGTTAGATTATTCTTGTGTTTCACAGGATATGCATCTAAGTTACATTTTCAAACTGAAACAAGCATAACTTGAACCAGCCTATTTGTAAGTCATGGTATTACACGCTTGAACCTACCACCAGATTCATCTTTCTTCAAATAATGGCTGTAAAGAGGGTACTTAAAAGATCGCAAATATCTTGCATCACTAATGGATCACCATTACATAGTGCAGAAAACTTGACTCAGGAAGTTGTAAGAGTAAACAGATGAAGTCCATTATAAGCTTTCCTTTCTTGTGGTGTAACTAAATGGCTTTATTATGCTACCAACTTTACAAAAATAAATTGTAATGTTTATTACTGATTATTAAAAACACTATGCATCCCATGCACTTTGAAAAATACACAGAGTACACTGTGATTCTTTTTTTTTTTTTTTAAAGAGACCAAACCTTTTATGTTTGCAAAAGCTCTTTCGGAACAAGAGGACTAAAGTATTAAGTGTCACCTGGATGAGAATAAGAAATGATATCAAAATTAGAACATGCAAGGTTGGTACAATATTCACAAGTCAATAAACGTGATACATCACATAAAAAATCAGGACAAAAAAAGACCATAATTTTGCACTTTGAAAATTCAAGATGTCCCTTGAATAAAAATGTAAAAACACTACTGACACTGGGAATGCTAAAGATTGAAGCTTTGGTTCAGGTTGTGTTTTTGTTTTTCCTCTGTTCATAGAAGAGGGGAGGGGGGGAAAGTAACCTTGAACCAGGAGATACACAAAGCTGCTGAGGTCATTTACATCCTTTGGAGATAGTGACTAGCTTCGTCCAACTCCAGCACAAGTAGCAAAGAAGAAAAAAAGTCATAGAATAAAGCAGGATTGGTATCCCACACTTTGCTCATAACAAACTGGCCTGGTAGCTACAATAGAGGCTTAGATTAGCAAAGAGCAGTGAGGGAAGGGACAGCTGGGCTGTCACCCTATACAGCAACACACAGCTTGGTCAGGCTGTGGCCTTCGTTCAGGAAATATGACTAGACCACAGGAATCGAGAACAAATACAAGTTCTGACCCTGATCCTGCTTCTTCAACTCAACAACTTCAGTAAATCACCTCGCACATGCTTGTCCTAATTCTAAAATTATATTTATTTTTAAAAAAGGGAAAGAAAAATGGGAACAGAAAGAAGAGAGAAAGTTACAGGAAAAAACATCCATTGGTTCTGCCAAATTTGCATAATATATAATCATAAAAATTTAATAATATACATAGTTCACATGTGGCCCATCCCTCTGAGAACTTATTCATCTTCTTTCATGCTAAATGATGAAGTCCTTGAGAGCAGACACTCTTAAAATTTTATCACTGGCACCTTAATACAGTTTCTAGGGACTGTCAATGTATTCTGTATAGATGAATAAATGGTTTTATTATCTTCCAAATCAGTAATATCCATTTTTATTCTGTATCTTGGCTACATAAACTAGATATTTAGTGAACATTTCTCCTTTAGTTGCCTAAGACTTCAAAGTGAAGATATTGAAATTTCCAAAATAGACCTCTCCCATCAATTTCTCTCTTAAAAAAAAATAAGCATCTTTTATTGTGTATTGTGGCACAAATACTTGGTCACCACCTTCTTAAGTCACCAAGTTGAGGATATTTCTAAACCTTCTTAGCTTCTCTTCTTGTTGCCTAACACTGGGATCCTAGTCCAGCTGGTCATTAACTTGTGCTCAGGTTATTGCAAGAACTTCTAGGTGCCCCCCCCCCCAACCCTGATTCCAGCTTCCTCCCCTCCAAACCACGAATCTTCCCCATGCCCTGCTCTCATCGCCTTCAGAAGACAGGGATACCTGGAAGGTGTCATGTCTTATTCAACTCAGTGTCCATTCACATGTTTTCAGTAAGAACATTCAGTTACCTCACTGACTGAGATGCCACATGAACATCGATATATGTTCAAAATGAGACTTTTCGGACTCTCTGGATTATTTTCTTTAAATATAACCCATGAGCCTTTGTAATCACGAGGGAATGGATAGCTTACTTCTTATTAAGAGGAAGTGCTTGCTAGGGAGTTTTACAATTCACCCGTGTACTGTGCTCCCAGACCCTTGTTAATATTTAAACACACACACACACACACACACACACACAGAAAAAAACTAAGATAAAAGAAAGGAGGCTGAGTACGTTTGGTGCTGGTGGTGTTGGCGGGGGGGGGGGAGGGGGGGGAAGGCCTGGAGGGCATGCCCAGCCCGTGTGGCTCAGTGGTTGAGCATAGACCTATGAACCAGGAAGTCACGGTTTGATTCCTGGTCAGCGCACACACCCAGGTTGCAGGTTCGACCCCCAGTGTGCAACATGCAGGAGGCAGCCAATCAGTGATTCTCGCTCGTTATTGATGCTTCTATCGCTCTCTCCTCTCCCTTCCTCTCTGAAATCAATTTTTTTAAAGGCCTGGGGGGCAAAAAAAGAAGCAACATGGTGTTGTACATTCTTTATGCAATTCCATCATAATTGGGAAGCTAAAAACTGCAACCCACGGGCATCACCCCTCGCTGAGTCACTGTAGTCCTTGTGTGCATTTTTCTAGGAGCAATCAAAATGGTAATTGCAGGACTAACTCTGGAACATGAAATCACTGTATCTGCACCGAGGTGGAATGCAATGTGAAAAGTAATCTCTCATTAAACCAGAAACTGTGGTTTACATTGTTTAAAAAGTACATCGGATCGCTCATTCTCTGGGGATAGATCACAGGGCCCCTTAAGGACAGAAAATTGAGAAAAATGTATTAGTTCCTTCCATGAAATACTTAAGAAATCCCACGAGCTTCTGGGTTTTCCTCCCGCTTTTTCTAATTATATCAGGAATAAAGTGTTCTTTAAGTGTGTCATTAGTACCACCCTTAAAAATGTCCTTTTCCCAATCCAAATAAACAAGGATCCCAATTCAAATAAACAAATGAAAAAAGCCATTTTTGAGACAATTTGAGAAATTTTGTTGTGGTAGGTATTAAATGATCCTGGGAAATTAATGTTAATTTTGTTAAACGCGGTAATGGCCTTGTGGTTATAAAAGAACTACACTTTATATATAGATAATGAAGTATGTTAAAGTAAAATACATGATATCTGAAATTTGCTTTAAATACTTTATCAGAGCCCTGCTGGCATGATTCAGTGATTAGCGTCCACCTATGAAACAGGAGGTCACAGTTCCATTCCCGGTCAGTGCACATGCCCAAGTTGCGGGCTCGATCCTCAGTGTGGGGCATTCAGGAGGCAGCCAATCAATGATTCTCTCTCATCATGGATGTTTCTCCTCTCCCTTCCTCTCTGAAATCAATAAAAATATTTTTTAAAAAATACCTTTAGCAGAGACAAAAGAGAAAGGACAAATGAAGCATATTAGAATATACATAGATCACTTAGAAGTGTTGCATCTGAGTAACTCACATTTGGGGCTATCCTCTATTTGTGGTTTGATTGAAATTTTTCACGTAAAAATATTCATAATGTCTACTTTGTCCCCTCTTTATAGGACTCGGAATAACGACTGTAGTGATCCAACTGAGGTCTGAGGGCACAGTAGCATCAAAGTAGAGGAAGACTTGCTGTGACCAGGGACAGCCAAAGCTTTGTGAAGATCAATCCAGGAAGCACCTGAAATATGAGGTCTAGAAAAGATGTGTGTATATACAGAACACCTAACAATATTGTGATAACTCACATGGCCCATGTGTTGACTGAAATTACCAATGTTTCCCCTAAAGCCTGTTTTTGTCCCCACCACCACTGAACATGGTTTACATTAGGCAATCAAAACTTACTGAAAACTTCCTCCAGGTAAACACATCTTCCAAGTCTTGACTGTTACTCAGAAGAGGGAGAAAAAAAAAAGGAGTTGGGAACAAGAAGACTGGACCCTTTTCCAAGAAAACAATCTAATGGAGACAAAAGATTGAATGATTACCTGAGTTTCTAGCAGTCGCAACAGGACTTAAGAAATCTAAATACTTTTTCTGAATTATATTATCTTCAAATTACTGCCTCTCATAGCTGTGTCTCAGGATGAGTTACCAGATTAGTTAGTACAAGTCAGAATTTGGTGATATTTCCTACTGAGTTTCAACTCACTTTTGGGTTTCCTCACGGTGTTTCAGAAGAGTATGAATTCGTATCGCAGACACAACCAGTAGTTTCCATGCCAACGGTACAAGCTTAAAGTGAGCACTGGTTTCTCCCGCAGCCCTTACACATCTGTGATTCCTGGACACAGAGTCCGAGCTTCCCCTCAGAGGGTCTGTTTCAGTTTATCTGGATTGGGGCCCGGCTCCCACGTCATTAACTGCTCCCCCAGGTTATTCCTGCTATTATCAGGTTTAGGAACCACAGACAGTCTAGCCATGTCCTGGCTCATGTGAGCATTTTCTTGATTTTATTAGACATATTACAGAGATAGAGACACAAAGGCAGCCTGTAAACCTGTACATACTGTCCTCCAAGTATTAAAAAAAACAACATTCTAAAAAGTTTCAAAATCTAAAATAGTTTATGAAAAATAAAAACAAAATACTTGGTACAATAGCATTCCCTTCATACCAAGTAAACCATCATTGGCACTTTGCTGTTCTCACAGATTTTAATAAAGCAAACAAAACAAAAACCCACTTCACATTATTAAAAACTACTCAAGTCTATAGCATAGTCTCCGGCCCCTCTGTAAGAGTGTGGCCACCTTTAATGATTCAGCTCCTATGACACCTCCCTCTGGTCTTGGCAGAAAGGCCTGCAATGCATCATAGGTGCCTGTGCTTTCAGGGCTGGGCTGCATGTATTTACCCATTTGCACAAGTCCAAGCACCCCCCAAACAAGGACCATGCATTATTCCTCTTCATATGACCAGCATCGAGGAAGTATTCGATAAATGCTTTGCTTAGTGCCTATTAGGAATCACACGAGTCATCATGCACGTTCTTAAATAGCTTAAGTAATTACATCAGGGTGTATATGGCAACACAGCCAGTGTGAGGCTGGCTTCCATAATTCCTGACATTTCCATTCATTCTCTTTCACTGTGCTCCACTGTAAGAGTTTCTAGATCTTACTGGTTCTTGACCTCACGTGTTAAAATCATAGCACTTTAGTAATCTGGAAAGCGAATTACAAACTGTAAATTCTAATATCTGCCCTTTTTCTTGTAGCACTTCCTCATTGCTTAATAATAGTAATGTAATTCCCAGCATCTGAGAATGCACTGTCACACTGATTCATATGCTATGCATGTATTAACTCATTTAATATTTATAAAAACCTTATGAGATACTGTTATTATTCCAAGTGTACGGAGGGTTAAGTGAAGTTCAGAGAGGTTATGTATCTGGTCCAAGGTCATCCAGCCACTAAGTGTCAGAGACAGAATTCAACACACAGGTAGTCTGGCTTTAGCGTGTAGAACAAAGATAGATTCAAGTGTGTTTTCCTGTGTGTTTGAGAGAAAGAAAAGAAAAGAAAGAAACACTTGAAAGATGGTTTATTCTAAGATTCCTTTCAAAAGAAAAAAAAAAAAAAGATCTGGATAATGAAGAGCCATGAGCTCATCCATCCAGCCTTCCCATCCACCCCACCCCTGAACCTGAAGGGGGTCTCAGTGCCTAGTGAGTCATCACACACACACTCACCCTTTCTCAGCCAAATAATAAATAGTGTAAACAAAGGATTGATCAAGAAGATAATACTAAGCACCTGTTGCTAGAAGCCGCGGAGGAATCAGAAAATAGAAGATATGATTATAGACAATAGTGTGTCAACAGCTTGAGAGGGAGGACAGGGTCAATGGGGGGAAAAACAAAGCAGACATCTGTAATACTTTCAACAATAAAGATTTTAAAAAAATAAAGTCCTTTAAAAATGTCCCATCAGAAAGGCTATATGAACAGGCAGTGTTGAAATTTTTACTTTCATCCACTCACTTCTCAACCAGGTGACCACTGATGGAATTTGAACTGGGTGTTATGGGCTAGGCTTCAAGCAGAAATAAGGTTTAGGGGAAGTAAAGGCATTTTAGACAGAAAAAAATATACCCCCGTGAGCAAATGTTTGGGAACAAGTTCAGGTGCAGCATGTAGCTTGATAGTCTCAGGAGACAGCTGGAAAGGTAGGTGGGTCCAGACCACACAGAACATGGAATATCTGAGAAACAAAATTAGTTTCTGTCAGGTACTGAGAAGTTCCTAAAACTGAGCAGGAGGACGACATGACCAAAGAATCATAGTAAGAAGACTAATCTGGTTTGACATATAAATCTAATGGAGCGAGAGGATAATTAATAGAAACCTCAGTTAAATGACTTTTGCAATAATCATGACTGAAATATTGATCTGGACCAAAGCATTGGCAAGGGGAAATCATGAACCAAAAACCTAACACATGTTGGTAACAGAGTGTGAGGATCTGAAGGAGAGAGACTATTTGAAGACATTGTCAAAATTTCCAACCTGGGGGGAGAGAGAACTGAGGTATCACTAAAATCAAAAGCAATGTCCATGTTGAACAAGATGACAGTGTGGATGTGGGTTTCATTTGCTTAACTTTGGCTGGGGGAGAGCATACAGAGGATTTGCTTTTAGGACAAGTTCAGTTGGCCAAAAAAGTGGAGCTCTCCAGCATGCAGATGAAAACACAGGGCTTGTCACAGAGAGATTTTAAAGTTATTAAACAATTTAGGAGAGTCCCAGAGCATGAGCTAAAATCAAGTTTCTACTCCTTGCAACATTTTAGAAGAAGTTAAAGGATGATCGTGTGTGTGGCAAGAAAGAAAAATCCTATGGGGATTTCAAATGATTATTTTTTCCAAGAAGTTAAACAATGAAAGGAATGACAAAAGCAAAAATACTACTTCTTTAGGGTTGCAGAGTCGAAGGACACTTTAATATGCAACATTGAAGATAATCTAAAAATGTTTCCATGAGAAAGGGCACGGTGCCAGGAATGAGAGGAAGGACATACAAACAGAATAGGTCATATCTGAGCACGGCCAGTAGAAGAGACCAGGACCAAAGTACAAGTAGAAGCAAGAGACCCCACTTAAATAAATATAAGAGAAGTAGTGACTGAATAAAGAAGTTTTTAAGAAGAGTAGTGTATGGTAACAGGAAAATGCAAGTGTAGTGAGAATAAGCAAAAAGATAAGTGAGCTCTCGGTAGATAATGTTCCTCTTATCAGTAAACTGAGTGGCAAGGTGGTTATCTGAGTGACAAGAGACAGGATGGAATAAAGACCAGATTGCAGACAACCATTTGCAAAGGACACTATGGGGGAGATGAAAAAAGGACTCCAAATCCAATGCTGAAAAGGATTTCCATGGAAAATAAATTCCACCTGTGTGCAAAGAACACACCAAATACCCCTTAGCAGCATGGGATTTGCATCATAAAAGGTCAAAGGGGAAAGTGTTTGGATAAAAAGATGGCAGCCTGGAAGACTGGACGGAGTGTCTTGTGTCCTTCCAAACTTCATATGTTGAACCCTAATCCCAAAGTGGTGGTATTTAGAGGTGGGGCCTTTGAGAATTAATCAGGTCATGAGGTGGAACTCTCATGAATAGAGCTGGTGCCTTTATTGCAAGAGGCCAGAGGCCTCGCTAACCCTCTCTCTACCACATGAAGATACAAGAGAACAGCCATCTGCCACATGGGAGATTCTCACTAAACCCAATCATGCGGGCACCCTGCTCTCAGACTGCCAGGCTCCAAAACCATGAGAAATAAATTTCTGTTGTTTATACGCCACTCCATCTATGACATTGTGTTACAGCAGCCCAACTGGACTAAGATGATCACTACAGGTCCAGTCAGAATCCTGAGCGTAATAATACGCTGATAGTAAAAAATAAATGAAGGAAATGTAGAGGTCTGTGGTTACCAAAGGTCAAAGGACAAGTTAATTAAGGGATGGTAAGGAAAGGTTGAGCCACATAAAATAATATTCAAGAGAAGAAAATACAAATTTGAGAGCTGGGAATTAGGAAAGTCTCAAGATACAGTCATAGAGGAGAAAATGTGATCAAGGACAAACTCTCATGAGTCACCAACAGGGTGCCTATTGGTGCTGCGTTTGAAGTAACCCTAGGACCCAAGTGTAAGGTAAGATGGTGAAGAAATGTCCTGAAGGTCCACGGATGTGTGATAATGTGGGGGGAGCAGCAGAAATGAATGCAGTCAAAACAGAAGAGGTAGAGTGTTTTACATAACAATGGTGGGGATAATGGTTAAATGGGGCACAGAGAAATAAGAAGCCGTCCTTCCTTTTCCAAGGAAATCTGGAGAAATGAAAGGAGCGGGTCTTCCCAAGAGGAAGATTCCAGAAAAAAGGCATTGTGGCTTGCAACCCAGATTTCATGACCGCTCAATACTGGTGCTCTTTGAATGCTGAGTTAACAAAAGGCAAGAAGATGCTAGGAGTCTCCATAAAGAAATAGAAGCACATAGCTTTCTCCTGACACCCAGGGAACCTACATGACAACGTGGGGAGCATGGAGAAGTGAGGGCTGAGTTCTTAAAGGTGGTTCCTAGACTAGCGGAAGGTGCAGGATAAGCTTTGCGACTCTAGGACAACAGTGGTGGGAAATGATGAAGGAAGCAAGAGACTGGCGGGCAGGAGGCAGGATTAGGGGAGCCAAGGCTGGGCTTGGAGCCAGGCCCAGCTTTAAACCTGGTCCCATCACATGCTGGCGTTAAGAACTCCTCATCTATGTGCTTCCAAATCCACACCAACTACAGATGGCTGCTGCAAGGAGTAAGCAAAAGAATGAATACTTATAAAGCACGTGGCTGAGACATAGTAAGGATACAAAAACAACATCCAAAATAAGGGATAGTAGTGTTCCTAAAGGGAGGAGGCCTTGAGAAGCCTCAGATAGTGAAAGCCGTCTGGGCAGCCTGTGGGTGAGGGAGAGGGGACCATCGGGCAAGGGCAGAAGAGCAAGTGCCCTGATACACAGGGCTTGTAAACCTTCGGGTAAGTGTACTCAACTTGTAACAGGAAGCTTGTTTGGATTAAAATGCTTGCTCTGTTTACGTGCTACATTAATGCTTTGTCACTTGAAAATCTGTACCTTAAAAACCCATCTTGCCCTAACCGGTTTGGCTCAGTGGATAGAGCGTCGCCCTGCGGACTGAAAGGTCCCAGGTTCGATTCCGGTCAAGGGCATGTACCTTGGTTGTGGGCACATCCCCAGTAGGGGGTGTGCAGGAGGCAGTCGATCGATGTTTCTCTCTCATCGATGTTTCTAACTCTCTATCCCTCTCCTTTCTTCTCTGTGAAAAATCAATAAAATATATTTAAAAAATAATCTTGTCTGAGCCATAGAGATAGAGGCAGGGTGTCCTGGAGAGCCTGCCCCATGGAGACGTCCACCAGGCTGCTCTCTCTCCAACTGGGTAATGCTTTTCTCTCATCTGCTTTGTTTCACTAATGGGACCAAGTTAAGACGTAATATTTGGTTCCTAATAAGAAACAAAAGACAAGTATTTCTAAAATTCTGTCTAAAACATGGCTCAATTTGCTAAATTGCTACAGGAGAATGGTTCTTTTAATTTAGTTATACCCTTTACTAATATACTTTAAAAAAAAAAAAAAGTAGTATCTTGGGGAAAAAACACACCAAAAGATAGTCAGCACCTCTTGCCCAAGGCATACCAACATTCTCTCGCTCCACGTTGAATTTGAAAGAAAACTGAAGCGATACCCATGACCACTTGGCTGAACTTTCTAATTGTGCTAGCCAATCAAGAGGCACAAGAATGTGAAAACCGCAGAGCAGGGACGAGGAAAGAAAAGGAGTCTCTGGCGGGCAAGAATCCTCCAGAGAAAAGTGAAATGAAAGAGCCACTTTTGACCAGCATTGTTTTAATAACCAGAAATGTGAAGAGACATCCCATGGGTAAAACTGCATTCGAATTATCAATAGCAACTTTAGAGGGAAAAAAATGCTCAGTTCCCCACTAAAAAAAAAATTCTTTTGCAGAAAAGCAATGTTTTACTGTCTTACAAATAATCACTTCTAGCACAATGCCTGACACCCAGTTGGAATTGAAGAAACCTTTGCTCAATGAATTTATGTCCATGAATAGCTGATATGTCCCAATGACTATGCCCTAATTCTAAATTACAGTCATAAAATGCCACCAACTCTGTGGTCCAGAAAAGAAGCTATGGATACTTAGGAAGTGATCAAGGAGGGGCAGATCCCGATTTTAGAGCCAAGAAGTAACACTAATACCTATGCTCCTAAAAAAACCCTCCTAAATGCTCTTTAAAAAACAGAACAAAATAAAACAAAACACTAATATCTATGCTTCCTCAAAAAAACTGTTAAAAGTTTAATTTTAAACATAAATTTCTCCCTGGATTACAAAGCCCATGTTTTAGACATCTGGGTTCAAATCCAAATGCCCTCAGAACATTAATTGTCTTCTCCTTTTATTATCTAACTAGGGGCCCAGGTGCATGAATTCATATACCTTAAACAGAACTGTGGGCCATGAGGCTGCAGTGGGCACAGGGGTGGGTCTTGGCCCATCCTCCATGCCCCGACCCGGTCCCTCCCACCGTGGCCCCCCGGTCCCCTGTCTGCCAGCAGCCCCACTCCCGCGCCAGACCTGCTTGCACCCACTGCCAGTGAGGAGTGATTGGGGCCAGCACCAACAGCGGGTGCAAGCAAGGCTGGCACCATCAGTGGGTGCAAGCAGCAGCTGCTGCCCTGATCGCCCCTCAGGAGCAGAGGGAGGTGGAGAAGCCCTCAGGGGCAATTGGGGCTGGCAGCCACCACTCACACCTGCTGATTGAGCCGAGTTGTGGCTCCAGTGCTGGCAGCGAGTGTGAGCAGGGCTGGTGCTGGCAGCAGGTGCAAGGACCAGGCGGGACTGTGGCACGCGGGAGCAAAGAATCTTCAGTAACCACCAGAGGCTCACCCCCATGACAGTGACCGGCGCTCCACCTTGGTCTGGCGCCTCCCGCTCACCTGCTCCACCATCCCACCACGGCCAACACCCACCATGGTCTGCACTCTGCCGCTGGCTGCCAATGCCTTCCATGTTCCGTGCACGCCCCCTGGTGGCCAGCGCATGTCATAGCGACTGGTTATTCGGTTGTTCTGCTGTTTGGTCTATTTGCATATTAGGGTTTTATATATATAGATATGATACATTCAAAATCATAAAGAAGTTTGTTTCCCTCACTATTCACAAATACCAAAACTCACAAGTATTAAAACTTTTTTGGCCCAGCCAGCATGGCTCAGTGGATGAGCCATGACTATGAATCAGGAGGTTAGGGTTCAATTCCCAGTCAGGGCACATGCTCAGGTTGCAGGCTCAATCCCCAGTGTGGGATGTGCAGGAGGAAGCTGATCAATGATTCTCTCTCCTCATTGGTGCTTCTATCTCTCTCTCCCTCTCTCTTCCTCTCTGAAATCAATAAAAATGTGGGTTTTTTTAAAGTTTTTTGGGCCCTACCTGGTTTGGCTCAGTGGATAGAGTGTCGGCCTTCAGACTAAAGGGTGCCAGGCTCGATTCTGGACAAGGGCATATGCCTGGGTTGCAGCTCAATCCCCCCAGTAGGGGATGAGCAGGAGGCAGCCAATCAATGATTCTGTCTCATCATTGATGTTTCTATCTCTCTCTCTCCCTTCCTCTCTGAAATCAATAAAAATTATATATATTTAAAAAGAAAGTGTTTTGGGGGGGAGGGGTTGTGGGTAAAGGGCAGAAATGTCTGTTCCACACGTACTTGCAACACAAGCTTAGCTGAATTATATTCACCTTTTCAAGACACTGAAAGATAGCCATCCCGTCTGTGTATGTTACACTGATATACACATCTTAGACAGTAAAAGACTCTTTCTCTCCATCTCCCTCAGCGAGTTGCAGAGGGAAACATGTGAACAATTTGCTAACTGCTTACTCCATTCAGGTTGCCACAGAGTCAGCACTCCAGGATAAATGTATATATGGTTGGAATTAAACTGTGTAATAGAAAACACAGCTATGTCTTAAATCTCTTCTTCCTGCCTTGCCATCTTTACTCACTGACGTGGAGAATCCCTGTGCCTCGGGTTCACGTAAGTAGGTATTCAATAAAACATGAAATACCGCTTATCTTGGAGAGGCAAGAAGCCAAGGCAGGTAGAGTAAATGCTAACTGACCCCCACGCAGACTGTGCGCGTGATGGCGCTGCTGCTGGGAGAAGCTGCCCGCACACATTTCACGGAGCATGGAAACCATTTGTTAATGAGCGGCCATGATTCAGGCCCAGGGCCTTTTGAAAAGAAAACGTTGATACATTTGCACAGCAGTATAATGAGATTTCACAAATGCAAAGATAAAATGTGCTATCATGTATCATGGATTGCAATATCTGGGGTTTGATTGCCTGGAGAAATGTCTCCATCAAGAACAATTATAGATTTTTCTCACACCGCATACACCAGGAAACATTTAACAAGGTCTTCTTTAAGACTATTCAAATGATTAGAAAGGAAGAAAAATGTCTATTCAGTGGTAGATGGAACCATTAAGATATGAATACGTATGAGAGAGAGAGGAAAAATAAAAAGACCTAAGACTAGCAATGAAAATGGTCACTGGTCATTTTCCTAAACACTTGTGTAGGGAAAGAACAATCTTACGTCATATCCAGCCATGTAAACGTTCCTCCGGGGTTAAAATTGGCCCCTTGAGACAAAAGCATCATTTGTAAACGACTGCTCTCTGCGCTGCCTGACACACCAGTGCTCGGAACTGCGCATGCTTCCAGTCCACAACTCAAGTCTGGCCCCGTGTGCTGAGTGATGCAGCTCTGCCAAAGTACACATGAAATGGACAGGAATTTTAACATTCATCCTCTGAACGCCCTCTCCCAATGCAATTGGCAAGGGCCATCCACAGCATAGGCTTTCTAGAAAGAAATCAACCATTTGGGTGTGCAGACAAAACAGCTTCAAGTCTGCAGACATAATTGGGAAAAAAAATATTCTAATCACTCGCAAGGACCACAGCGATTCCAAGTGTCTGGAGAGAAACAAGTCAAGAAAGGTAAAAAGACAAGAGGAAGAGGGGAAAACAGCAGAGCTGGAAACTGCATGAGTCAGAATCAGCAAGTAGCGCCTAGAGACATGAGTGTTTAGCAGAACTCGGCAGCCAGAATGCCGTTTCCTTGCCAGAGGTCACCCCCCGGACAGAGGACTAGCCATTGGTAATATTTTATCACCTCCCCGCTCTTCAGTATCACTTCATATAACCTAGGGGTATTACCTAGAATATGAAATATTATGAATGCACGTGAAATGTAATCATGTACCAGTGAGTACAGCTTTCACCCACTATAAATATTTCAATGGCAGCCTTTGTTACTGCTTAGGTCAGAGGCCATGCCAGGTACATTAAGGGGACGTTGGGGAGTCTGTGACCACGTGTCTTGTCAGCAAAAAGAGCTATCTTCTGATAACGGTGAAAAATTTGCACACTTCACCAGACATGCTCTTCCAAACACCTCAGGGAAATTTCTAGAAAGGTTGTTGGACCTGTGCTGCTTCTTACTCAGTAAATAATGTGGCAAAGTAAAAAGCTGGGTGCAGTGAAAGAGGAAGCTGATAGCCCAAAGTAATGGGGCAAGGGACGAGATTTTTCTTTATTGTAAAGAGAAAATACCTCTATACAAGGGATCTGTTTTGTGTATATGTTAAATAATTCTGCAGAAAAGTAGCAGTAGCTTAACGTTTCTGTCCTTACTGTGTGCTAGGTACTATGTTAGGTACTTTTTATTTATTGTTTTTAAAAATATATATATATATTTTAATTTCAGAGAGAAAGGGTGAGGGAGAGATAGAAATATCAATGATGAGAATCTGATCAGCTGCCTCCTGCACGTCCCCTACTGGGGATCGAACCCACACCCCAGGCATGTGCCCTGACCAGGAATCAAATTGTGACCTTCTGGTTCATAGGTCAATACTCAACCAATGAGCCATGCTAGTCGAGCTGTTAGGTACTTTTTATATATCATTGTCTAATCCGCATAATTACCCTTAGAAGGCAGGTACTATTAACATCCATTTAACAGATGGGAAAACTGAGGCCAAGAGAGGTTGAACAACTTGCTGAAAACACACAGCTTAGACCTAGGGGGCAATCCATTAAATACCCTACTGCTGTTATATGCCTCATTGTGGGGTGGGGGAGTGGGGGACTTGAAAAAGCAAATTCCTGAGGGACTTTAAGAAAGTGAATTCCAGGGCTACAGGACAGGACGGGAGTGGAGCTAACCTGTCAAAATCTAATAACAAAGCCACAAAGGAACAGTGAGACTACAGAAAATCTACTAGAGTCGGGAAAATGACTATATTTAAGTAAGAAATACATCCATTTTTCTAAGTTCCTACACTTATAATCATCATTTTCATTTACTTGGAATCTTGGCTCTCCAAAATTACTCCTTCTCTAGAGTTATAAACAGCCTAGGCTCTGCTACTATACCTTTAAAACCTTGATGTTTAGAAAAATACAATTCCATCCCACTTACCTTTCTTTTTACACCCGCCCCCCACCCCTCCCGGCCCCAAATTCTGTCTTATACGTAGGTCAATAGTCCCAGGGGAAAAAACAAAACACTAGACTACTCACTGCTCTACTGTTTCCACCACAGTTAGAACATTGGAAAATCCTCATTACCTTCCAAGCCACGTGTATTTCCAGGATATATTTGTTTTATATTTATTGCGTTTTCAAATAAAATTTCCACAGCCCAGAAAGATGCCATGCAATGAAAACAAATTGCTTTTTACTTATACATATTTAAGGGCTAAAACATTTGCTTTCATAAGATTTTTGGACTTGAGGTACAGAGCCATTAATGATAATAATTAACTTAATTTTAAAAAGTTTATGCGAGAGTCCTAGCTGATTTGGCTCAGTGGATAGAGCACCGGCCTGCGGACTAAAGTGTTCCAGGTTCAATTCCAGTCAGAGGCACATGCCCGGTCCCCAGTAGGGGGCGTGCAGGAGGCAGCCAATCAATGATTCTCTCTCATCATTGATGTTTCTATCTCTCCCTCCCTCTCCCTTCCTTTCTGAAATCAATATATATACATTTTTTTTTTTAAGAATTTATACTAGAGTAAAACATCTCTCTGGATAATTCTTCACTTCTTTCATGGGATCATCCACATTAAATGGTCATAGTTTCCCCATTAAAAACAAATAACAAACGTATGTGTGTATAGATGGAGGAAGCAAATATGGCAAACATGTTAGCTGTGGGTATATGGATGTGTATTTGGGCATCCTTTCATGTTTCTGATTATTTCTAGCTTATCAAAATGACAAGGGAGTGGGTGGGAGCTGGGTGGGAGGGGCAATGGGGGAAAACTGGGGATATCTGCATACTCTCACAATAAATAAATAAATAAAGAAAGAAAGGAAGAAAGAAAGAAAGAAAGAAAGAAAGAAAGAAAGAAAGAAAGAAAGAAAGACACAAGAAAGCATTTTTAAAAAGGCAATAGGAGGTACAGTAGCATTAACAAAATCTTGTTTGGGATGAACAAAGCTAGAAAGAAAATGGTAAGCATGAATAAATGAAACGGTCTCCAGGGACAACTACTGCCAGGACCCGGTCAAGGCTGAACGGGACCTGGGACCTGGAGAATCTGTTCCCATCCCAACACCCTCTGCATTAAAAAACAGCAAAGTATACTCAATGTGATAAGGGAGAGACGATATCTACATCTCCAAGGACAGAAGAATTACCTGGGAAGAACACTGTTATGTAGCTGATTTTTCTTGGGTTCCCTTTTACTGACTTCAACCTTCAGATTTCTTCCTGGGAGGCTAATTACAGTGACGGCTACAGCAACACAGCACAGATGAATCCACAAGTGAAGAACCCTCTCACCCCATAAAATCAAAACCACATGTAAGGATGTGTGCAAGACCGAAGGATGCTGTGGGGCTTTCAGCAGTGAGCAAAGCTGCCCTAGCCCACTGCACCCCAACCCCACCAATAGCACGTTTGGTGAAGGGAAAAAGCCAACCTCATTGAAAGGTTAAGGGAGAGAATAAAAATGGGTACTCAATGTTTTAAAAAAACTCATCTAAATATTAAAATAGGATGCCTATTGCTATAAAATCATGTAGACGTGTGTCACTGGCAGTCAGCACATTGAGAGTGAGCATTGTAGAGACAGTTTAGAGGGGGAAGAAAAAAATAAAACTTCAAAGTTAACCCAGTTAAAGTCTGGGGTTGGGGACTCCATCAGCAGGAGAAAAGGTGGCAGAGAAATTTAATTTCTCATTTGAACTGGCTGCTTCTTGCACTATACAGAAAATGTGAGTACTAAGAGATGTCAAATGACTTCAAAGAAATTTTTAAACTACTACCTATGGCTTAAAAATCTCATCAATTAAAATAACAATGCACAGAGTAAACACATGAATGTTTTGAGAGGTGGATAGGTGGGTCTGGGCCTTACCAGGCTGTGATTTTAAAAGGACAAGTGGAGCAGCTGTACAAAAGGATTGTGAGTATCATCCCAGTAAGTGAAGAAGAAAGATAAGGAGTTAGTCTTTAGAGACAGAGGAGGGGAGTAACAATCACATACTCAAATTCATTCTTTTAACATGAGGCCCAGAAAGACTGCAGGACTATAGTTCCAGAAGGAACTCTAGCCCAGGCCTCCTGCCTCTTAAGTCAGCATTTTCCTATCTAATAAAGAGGGAATATGCAAATTGACCATCACACTGTCACAAAGATGGCAGCGCCCAGTCCCCTCAGCCCTGCCAGAGTCCCCCAGTCCTTTCAGCCCCACCGAGGGGGGGGGGGGGGGGGGCAGCAAGCGCACGGTGCAGCCAGACCTGCCCTCAGCCTCCCAGCTGCCCAGAGCCGGCCTGAGGTGCAGGCAAGCCTTGGATGGTGGCTGCCCAGCTGGCCCAGGGCCGCCTGAGGCTCAGGTAACCAGGGCTGCCCAAGGCTTGCGCTGCCGACAGTGGCAGCAGCAGAGGTATGATAGGGGTGTTGTCTTCCCCTGATCGCCGGGTCGCCTCCCGCGCCTGAGGGATCCCCGGCTGTGACAGGGGGCAGGCCAGGATGAGGGACCCCCCCTCCAGTGCATGAAAATTCATGCACCAGGCCTCTAGTATATATATAAATGCATAATATGCTAATTAGACCAAACAGCTGATCGACCTTCCGAACATCATTCCAGACATCCTTCCGGATGAAGCCACGGTGGCAGGGGCCGAGGCAGAGGTGGACAGGGGCGATGAGGCAGCCAGGCAGAGGGGTTAGGGGCGATCAGGCAGGCAGGTGAGCAGTTAGGAGCCAGCAGTCCTGGATTGTGAGAGGGATGTCCGACTGCCGGTTTAGGCCCACTAAACTGGCAATTGGACATCCTCCAAGGGGTCCCAGATTGCGAGAAGTTGCAGGCCGGGCTGAGGGACCCACCCCCGTGTACTAATTTTATGCACCAGGCTTCTAATTAATATATATATATATATATTGATTTCAGAGAGGAAGGGAGAGGGAGAGGGCGAGGGCAAGGGAGATAGAAACATCAACGATGAGAGGGAATCACTGATTGGCTGCCTTGCACACGCCCCCTACTGGGGATTGAGGCCTCAACCTGAGTATGTGCCCTTGACTGGAATAGAAACTGGATCCTTCAGTCCACAGGCCGGTGCTCTATTCACTGAGCCAAACCAGCTAGGGCTTAAATCAGCACTTTCTACTAAATGATCACCAAAGAACTCATATCACATTCATATACATAAGTTCTGGAAATCTACTATGGTTGGCCTAGTGTCAAGGCTAACAATACTGCATTGCTTACTTAAAATTTGCTAAGAGGGTCAATCTGCTGTTAAGTTCTTATCACAATAAATACATAAATAAGTAAACAAACAAACTAAAGAGAGCAGAAGGATACTTTGGGAGGTAATGGATATGTCTCTGGCCTTGATGGTGGTAGTGGTTTCATGGGTTTATACTTATCCCCAAACTCATCAAATTGCATATATTAAATATGTACAGATTTTGATTATATCACTTATATCTCTATAAAAAAATTTTTTAAATCACATGAGCAACCAGGGTTAAGTAAATTTAAGTTGGTTTCCTCAAGTGTTTTCTTAGGGAATCCATCTTAGTTTTTTTGTAACTTATACTAAACTGAGTCATGTACATGTTAACATATTAGTTTGCATGTATACTTTTTAAAGTATTTTTTGTTGATTTCAAAGAGGAAGGGAGAGGGAGAAAGAGATAGAAACATCAGTGATGAGAGAGAATCACTGATCGGCGGCCTCGTACATGCCCCACACTGGGGATAGAGCCCACAACCCAGGCATGTGCCCTGACCAGGAATTGAATCATGACTTCCTGGCTCATAGGTTGATGCTCAACCACTGAGCCACGCCGGCTGGGTGCATGTATACTTTTTTGAAAGTATGAAAAGGTCCTGGACGATGTGGCTCAGGTTAGAGTGTCATCCTGTGCATCAAAAGGTTGCGGGTTCAATCCCTGGTTGGGGCATATGCAGGAGGCAGCCAATCCATGTTACTCTCTCATACATGGATATGTTTCTCTCTCTCTCTTTTTCTTTGTCTTGCCTTCTCTAATATCAATTTTTTAAAAGTATGAAAAGGAAAATTTTAACTTTTTCAGCTGGTGGATTATTTCTAATGTGACTCATTTTCACAGTGAGATAAATCTATTTATATCAAACTGGATCGTAGAGAAAACTTAGCATAAGACTTAGAGCTCGAGATTAACACGATTCCATGAGCTCATTACTTTGTGTAAGGTGTACTTTGTGTCCTAACGAGCAGCATTTGTTATCTCTAAGCATGAACATGTTTTGTTCTCACCAGAAGCAGCCAGTGTTAAGAGAAAAAGCTGCTTCCTTTGAGAAATCCAAACTTTCCTTATTTTGAACAAATTTCCGGCAAGTATGTATTCTTCAGCACCACATTCAACAAAGATAAAGTAAGAAAAATACCTTTTCTCTAATTCCTACATAATTTAGAAGTAACTTAGTGGTCCGTTAGAATTAGTACAACGTTTAAAAAGTCACTATTTCGGGAAATTTTTCAAAACCATGAATGAAGAACTTATTAGAAATCTGATGTGGGAGTAAATATGAGTAAGAAGACATGCAGAGTAAGCAAGTGGAAAATTTAATTAGCAGCAGCCAACGGTCACGGCGCATTCGCTCAGTGCCAGGCACTCTTCCAAGGATTTGACGTGTCCCCTCTAACTCTCACAACAAAAATCACAAGTTAGGTAAGAGTATTAACCCCTCTTAACAAACAGTGAAACAGAAGCACAGAGCTGCGAAATAACCTGATCAGTGTTACAGAATAATTAAGGGCTGAAGAATTTTTGGTATAAAAGTTGTGAACAAAGAAAGAATAGAAATATGAATTTTATTGTTGAAAGGACTTTTGGGGCCATTTAATCCAAGCCCTTTATTTTAAGTAAGCAGGATGTCTTATCGACAAGGTGAACTCAAATTCATTCATATATTCATATTCATTCTCCCTCTCTCTCTCTCTCTCTCTCTCTCTCTCTCTCTCTCTCTCTCTCTCTCTCTCTCTCTCTCTCTCTCTCTCTCTCTCTCTCTGTAGCAGAGCTGGCAAAGAGAACCCTATCAGGGCCAGTGTAGGCAGCATTGAGAGCCACACACCTTACCTAAGAGTTTAGAATGCAAAGAGGAACAAAGCCCCAGATTTTACTTATTCTAGGGCTTAACTGGGATGCTGAGTCTGTGTATCTAGATCTAATAGACCATACAACCTGGGCCATCAGCTGCCACCAATCCATCCTGTTATCACATGGCTTGCAGGGTGGGCCACGAGGTGGAAAGGCTCCCAGGACAACCAGCAGAAGCACACCCTCCCCGTCCCCACCCTCTCGACCCTGCCCCAGGCCCCAACCTGCCCAGAAAATGCATTAGCAGCAGTGATCCATGTCCAGTCTCAAGGCTCCCAAGAAATTACAAACGGTGTCTCTTCTTATAAGGGTTAAAATCTTTAGTCCTTACCCAAATCCTTCCCATCATCAACTGTTCAATGCTAAATAATATCCAATCTAAATAATTTCTAGAATGCCAACAGATTCTAACCCCACACTAATGTTTCTCCCACTAGGCAAGAAAAAATAATCAACTGATCTTGGACATCAAGGAATCCCACTATATAAGTAATAAAAGCAGGCTTTCCTTCTCTGTTGCATAAGTTACAAAATTCTTAAAATATAAGTTCAAATGTATATTGGGTATAATCAGTAAGAAATAAAGGCAGGAAATTTTCAGTACTTTCCAATTGTAGGCACGTAACTCTAAAAATGATTGGATATAGCCTAGTATGTAAACTGTTATTAAATTCTATACTTTCAGTGTGAAATCACCATGGCATACCTTTGGTATAGTTTTTCAAAACATCTGTGACTCAGGAATTTATCAGGACCACTTATAACTAGTGAATATCTTACACTTAAGAGTTACTAGTAAGTCCCGCCCGGCCCGCATAGATCAGTGGTTGAGCGTCAACCTATGAACCAGGAGCTCATGGTTTGATTCCTGGTCAGGACTGTGGGCTCAATCCCCAGTGTGGGGCATGCTGGAGGCAGCCTATTAATGATTCTCTCTCATCATTGATGTTTCTATCTCTCCCTCTCCCTTACTCTCTGAAATCAATAAAAATATATTTTAAAAGAATGAAGTTCCATTTTCATGAAATCTTTTCCTAGAGCATCACCCACTCCTTCCCCTCTAAACCCAGAGATGTTTCCTACCGGCATCATTCTTTAGCATACTGTCTTGAATTGTCTATAAACCGATGTTGATATTCTACATGCATTTGTTCAAATAAATATTTCTTTGATATGATGTGAGCAAGGTCCCCACCCTTTTGGAGCACATGTTCCAAATCCTCTGGTGGGATACCAGAGCTTGCAATGGCGAGGGCGAGCGGTGCTATATTTTTGTCTTCCCAGCTTTACTGAGATATAATTGACAACTAAGTTTGTAATGTATTTAAAGTATATTTAAAGGTGATTTGGCCCTGACCAGTTTGGCTCAGTGGACAGAGCGTCGGCCTGCGGACCAAAGGGTCCCGGGTTCGATTCCAGTCAAGGGCATGTAACTTGGTTGCGGGCACATCCCCAGTGGGGGGTTGTGCAGGAGGCAGCTGATTGATGTTCCTCTCTCTTCGATGTTTCTAACTCTCTATCCCTCTCCCTTCCTCGCTGTAAAAAATCAATAAAATATATTTCTTTAAAAAGGTGATTTGACATATTTATACATTGTGAAAGGATTCCCCCAATGAATTAATAGACACCTCCATCACCTCACATATTCACCTTAGTTTTTCTCTTCTACTCTCTTAGCAAATTTCAATTATTCAATACAGTGTTACCAACTACAGTCACCATGTTCTACAGTAGATCCCCAGGCCTTATTCATCTTATAACCGAAAGTTTGCAGCTTTTACCAACCTCTCCCTGTCTCCCTGACTTTCCAAGCCTTGGCAACCACTTTTCTACTCTGTTTCTATGAATTTGACTTTTTATTATTATTATTATTCCACATATAAGTAATACCATGCAGTATCCGTCTTTCTCTGGCTTATTTCACTTAGTGTAATGCCCTCCAGATTCACCCGTGTTGTTGCAAATGTCAAAGTCTCAGCGGCTTAAACACAAAAGTGTGTTTCCTACTCACACAGGATCCAGTGCACATACACAGCTGGGGACCCTCACGGGGTCAATCGGGCACCCAAGCCCATCTACCTGGATGGAGGCCCTGTTGTCCCCAGGGGCTCAGGGTAAGGGAGAGGTGGGGTGCCTAGGTCCTCCCTACCGAGCTGACTGACTCAGGAAGAGTGAGAGACTCCTCCGCAGGTTTCCTGGGCCAGGGCTCATGGTAGTGACTACATCACTTCTGCACACTTTCCACTACAAACCACGGGACCCTGGCCACACCCAGCTCCCAGGGAGGCTGGAACGGTCTAGCTACATGCCCAAGAGGCAAAAGAAATGTGTTTTGATGAACACAGTGTTCTCGGCCACAGAGAAAGTTCTAGTATGTTTAAGAAATAAACAGTTGACATAATAGAGCAGGGCTGGGACTAGGATGGAGTGAACGAGGCTCCTACAATACAAAATGTAAGGAGCTGCTTACACGTAGCCTAAGGCAAGTATATCTTTAAATCATATATATATTTCAGAATGGAAGAGAGAGGGAGAGAGACATAGAAGCATCAGTAATGAGAGAGAATCATTGATCGGCTACCTCCTGCATGCCCCTCACTGGGGCTCAAGCCTACAACCTGGGCACGTGCCCTGAATGGGAATCAAACTGTGACCTCCCAGCTTATAGATCAACACTCAACCATGAGCCATGCCAGCCGGGCTGAGGCAAGTATATCTTGGGATTTATGCCATAACTGTCCCCTTCCTCTCCTCCCCCTATCCTGGACAATTGAATACAGAAAATGGAAAAAGAGAAATATGCTGCTTCAGATACAGTTATCGGGAAAGGAGCTGGTCTTTCTAGACAGAGTTAAGCAGCAAATGCAAAGGTCCCGAGACAGGAGCAAGTTTCCTGTTTGAGAAACAGAAAGAAGTCAATGGGCCTGAGGCGCCTGCAGAAATAAGCAGACCGAGTCACACAGTCTTCCGGGCTGACGAGGCGTTGGGCTTTATGTCAGCTATAGATGAAATCCACTGCAGCATTTCAGCGGTGACAGCAAATGCTCTGACTTCTGTTTTAAGACCAATCCCTCTGGTCACCCTGTGGGGAGCGGGTCACAGGGAGATCGGCTGGAAGGCTGCGGATGTGGTACAGGACGGAGATGCTGACGACCTGCTCTCCAGCACGTCCATAGGCTGAGAGAAGAGTGATTCAAGATATACTGGAGAGGGACACAGAAGTAAGAAGTGCTGCCAAGAAAACGAGGAGCAAAGGTTTAAGCCACGACGTGGATATTCTTGTCACGCGGAGGCAGGAGAAACAGAAGAGAACCTTGTGTCTCTCTATTTAGCTCATGAGCTCCTTAGGGACCAGGGAGATGCTTCTTGTGTGTTCTCAGCAAGAATAATTCAACAAAGTGTTTTTCAAAGAAAATAATATATATTATCAAAGCCTCAAGGCAATGTACACACCATCTCCCACCTACAGAATTAGCATCAGTACACCATTCTGAAGGAAGGTTGGCAATAAGATCTGAAGTCTCACCTTTCCTTCTCAGTGGTTAACACCACGGCTGAGTCAAAGGCCTAGATTGAAATGCTAGCTCTGCCACTTACTAGATCGGTGATCTTGGGCAAAGTACTGACTCTCCTGTGCCTCAAGATTCTTCATCTATAAAAAGGGGGAAGAAATAGAGCCTACCATACAAGGTCATTTGAGGATTAAATGAGATCATATGTAGCCTCAAGAACTATGCGTGGTACATAGTAACTGCTCAATAAATGCAATGATTACAGTATATTAATTGTTATATCTAGGGCTGAAATGGGTCCTAAGGAAAAGATATACAAGAATGTTCATAACAGCATCATTATTAATACTGAAAAGTTAATACTGGGATGTTTAACTCTCCAACAACAGGGACCTGGATTTTTAAATTTCATGGTTATCAATAACTTATGATCCAGGCATTATAAACAATATCATTAAAAGAGTTAAGATTATGTGCTTATGATGTATTGTTTTAAAGTATTCTATTTATGGGGAAGGGAAGGAAACATCTGGAAATATAAAAACCAAAATGTTATCACTGAGTGGAAAGATGATTGCTAGCTTTGTTTTCTTCATTGTGTTTTCGGTTTTCCAAATTTCCAACAATGAATTAAATGTTGGTTTGTATTCATAAAAAAAAATACTCCTCAGCTAGTGGCTTTTTTTAACCAACAACTTATGTGAGCATGGTGTCAAGTCGTTACCACTTGCTTCCAAGACAAAACACCTAAATGTCTCAACAATATGGGGGTTTATTACCAAAATAACTTTCAAAACCAAATGAAAGCAAATGGAGTATGAAGGACATGACCTACTAGCTCCTAACTAGTGGATACAGCTCATCTGGTTTCTTAAACACATCCAGGTCAAAGGGAAAAAAAATTCCTTCTCCAGAATCTTCCATCAGGAAAGACTCCATGTGCATTCCCAGCCCCGTGTCCCTCGCTGGCAACATAACCAGTGTCTTGTGTTCACACCTTTGCTCTCTCTAATGTCCTGGGAAGACATTCCACTCCTAAGTGCTGTACTTCTCCAGCAGCGGCTTGCTAGAGTCGTGTATCAAATATGTTTATATTCAAAATCTCTAACATCCTCTCCAATTTGGTCCTCCCTATGGATGTTTGTGTAAATTAAATGTTCAATTTGAAATTATTAAATCTACATATTATGGTGTCTTTCATTGGGTGGTACAAAAAACTACACCAATAGTGGCTTTCTTAGTAGCAATAAGCTAGGTTTCTAAATGGATAAAGGAAAGATTTCTGTAATTGAAAGAGCCAGCTGCATCTAATAAATAGGAGAATTTTTTTACAACTTTGCCGTCACTTCCTCACTAAAAACATGTAATATCTAGACCCTTTCCTCATCTGCAAGTCAGACTGCACTGCACAACCAGCCACCAATGGGTCTGGAGAGCGCATTGTAAGTGGCCAGCTGCCATTCAGGTCAAGCTTCAGGGAAACTTTAATCCTTCTCAGGTGACGTTACTTGTATTCTACAACATCCAGTTGATCTCCTCAAATATTTTCCTTCCTCTCCTCTCTAAGCCTTCCAGAGAGTGTTTAAGTAGCACAAAGTACTGTTTTCCTACCCAATGAGCCTCAGATTACACCAGGCCGGAGCTACTGTATGCTCACTCAGTAGCTTCTCGGAAAGCTGTTAACAGAAAACATTATCAGAAGATGTCTAATAGAAGTCAGGTTTTCAGAAGGTTTGCATTTCATTCTTGTCAGCAGGAGCCAAAAAGATGTTTTGGATGTCAGTCTTCCACTACTGTTTCAGTAGCAGAAACTACTCATTGGAAGACTTCTCCTCCTCCATCTCACAGGCAAAATGGTTTGACACAAATCAAAGCATTTCATTCACTTATAGTGAAGTTGATCCACTGGCTGGCCAGACCCGGACCAACTCCTTACTCTAAAGACTGGCAATTAAAGGGAAAGAATTAAGTGCATTGTCTGCTTTTCCTGTAATAACTATGTTTCATAGGAATAAAATATCTAGGGCTAAAATTAACTTTTTAAATTAATTTATTTATTTTGAGTGGGGGGAGGGTAAAGGAGGGAGGGAGAAAAGAAGGGAGAGAAAATAATTTGTTGTTCCTCTTATTTATGTATTCATTGACTGATTCTGTATGTGTCCTGACTGGGGAATCAAACCCACAATTTTGGCGTATTGGGACCACGTCCTATCTGGCCAGGACTGAAATGATTTTTAATAAAATTTCAGCTAACACATGTGAAAAGAATAATGAAAAATTTTTTAAGATCACTATTTGTAACTCCTAATGAAAATTGATGACTCAGACAAAGATCATTAATAGAAGAAACCATTAGCTAAAAGGTTAATAGGAACCTTAAAATGGAAGGATCAGGCTGTTACCACATGAACCCTTGATCAATCTCAGCATCACTAAGAATGGCACACGGGGCCTTGCGCTTCCTGACTGGTGTAAAATGAAGCACACAGCACCACTTGCGGAAGTGTTCCAGCCAAAAAAGTGGAACCTGAATCTAATCCAACCTTCAAGGAGACCTTCAAGTTTACAGATAATATGGAGTATATTTTAAAAATATATAAAAAGTCAAATGACCTCCCAGAAGGGAGAAAATGGAAAAATCCAGAATATCAGTCTGCAAAAAAACTGACGAGGGTTTTTCAATAAGTCAATGGCATAGGAAGATGGGTGGGAACGTCCTGATTTAGAATCAAAGAAACTTGAGGGACATATCAACCTAGCCATGTGTGGCTATTACTCAAATGCTGATTCATACACACCAGCTGTATAAAGATATTTTTGAGACAAATGATGAAGTTTGATTACATACTAATTAAGATGTGTTACCAAGGAATAAGCATATTTGCAAGAAATATACATAGGATGAAAGGACATATCTGGGCTGTGCTTTAAAATAAATATTTCATAATTGACAGGATACAGTCAAGAATCACATCAGCCACTGCATGACTTATTGGCCACCAGGAGTGGTACGACTGGCCTCCCTAACTCCACAACAAACTAACCTCAATCCACTAATGGTGCCTCTGGGAACCACCACTGTCCACTATCAAACAACATTTGGTTTTTCAAATTACTTAGTCTCTTGACCCTAACAAAGTTTCTCCACTATACTGAGCTGGTGGAAGGAGGTTGACCACAAAGCATCGTTCACCAGTAGAAGGAATGCTATGGATAGGACAGCTCTGACTTCTCTCACAGCATTAAACAGATATCCAGATCCTTGGGTAAATACAAGAATTCAAGTTAGTTTGCTCATTCCAGTCACCCAACCTACAGCTGTTCTTGGCCACGTCTTCCCAGAAATAGCTCCCTCAAAATTCTTCTATAAGCCTGACCCTGAAACACGCATGCACACTCACTTCCAAAGAAAGTGAAATTCTAACATATCATCAAGAAGCAAAGTGTCAAAATTAGCATGAACTGTAACCAAGTATTCTCCCACCTACAAGAACTGCCCAGAGGACACAGTTAAACACTAGGTCTGCCTTCATTTAACTCAGATTTACGGATGGTAACCTGGGAGCCCCAGGTGCAGTCCTTCTCCATCCACTGGGCTGCCAAGTGTTTCTCATTTGAATAGAGAGTCTTCAAAGACCAATCATGGCAGTAGAAGAGCAAATCCCTGCGTTACCCCCAAAGGTCTACTTCTGTGGGGGGTGACAGACATAGGATGTGTCACTTGGTGATAGGGGCATTAACCCCACTCTGATTCCACTAAACTGGAATCTGGTCTTGAAACTGAAGCAGTGTGATAGACTAAACATGCAAGTTGAGGATGATATAGCACAAATTACTCAACATTAGAAACCAGCTTTGCCTACAGCATGGAAGGTGAATAACAAGGGACAAGAGAGTTTTTTAATCCTACATCAGACGTTCATTACTTGAGGGGAGAGAAAACTTTAAAATAAAAATAAACTTTGGATTTTTCAAATAAAATCAGACAATTTCCACCATTCTCAAAGGGCTGAATCATTGAAAGAAATGGGTTTCTCCATTAACATTGAAGAATTTGGCAAACAATTTATTGGGAAGTATCAATTTCAACTTGTTTGGGCAACCCCGAATTTTACCAGTTGCTTAATTTTTTAGGCATGCCATTTATGGAAAACATCCTTAAAAAACAACCAACCAAACAAAAAACCCTAATGTTTTCCAAGTGGCTGTAGAAGCTGGAATCCATCCCCGGGCTAATGCAATTCCTAGTTTCAATATCTGCCTTCCAGATATTAAAACTGAGAGGTTGGTTACATTTGCCTTTTGATGAAAAGGTCTTGTATAAAGGAGATTAGGGACCAAACCCAGAAATGCTCAGACTGAAAGTTCTTTATGGTTCCTTTTCCCCTCCCTCTCGGTGAGGATGTTACGATGATGATGGCATCAATCTTACTGGAGAAAGCAGAGCAGGCTTGCCACCGGAACCTACAGGGGAAAGCAAAGCAAACACAAATCCTACAGAAAGTCAGAGAACAAAGCACAAGGAAAAGAATGCAGAGTGTGCCCTCTATCGGTCTGAGCGCTCTCATTGTGGAGTGGCTGCTTGGCAAGTCGTATCCAGCAATAGGTGAGAGGCTAAGGCCTTCACTGTGGAAAAATTCCAAATGTGCTGACCCAGCAGCAAGGATCCAGCAGAAGCCCATTTGGCCAGAACTGAAGAGGGTTTAGCCTGGTTCTGTCCAGTCTGTGAACTGGCAGCATGAAACATACAAGTCACACCAGTGCCGGCACCATATGGCATCAGCTGGAAGATTGCAACAGCGATTGCTAAAACTATATCATTGCTTTGTTAATGCGATCAAAATTAGACCATATGAAAAGTTTTAACAGAGCCCCTTATGCTGTCTATTTATTTTGTACTTTCATAAACTTTTTAGGGAAATGGAGAGGAGACTTTAACAACTATTGTCTTGGAGTAAGGAGTATTAGCCAAATAAGTATTTACTAAAATAAATCTTGAGATGGTGCTCCCAATGTGTAAAGTATTGTAAAGTATACTCATGGCGAGTGGCTAGAAACCGACACACAGAACATGAACTTGGAGAACAAGTTTCTGTATCAGTGTGAAGCAGCCAGTTGGCATCATGCTAATTAAGAAGGTTACCTTCTATTTCTTTAATCATTGTTTCTTAACGTGTTGAAGGAAAGATGAACTGTGGGCCGCTTTGATAATTCAGCAAATGCTCTAGGTCCTCTCTCTATATATACCCACCCCCCCAAAAAACAAAAAAGCTTTTCCTTCTAATTATAGGAGACACAAAAACACTGTCCCCACCTCTGGAGTCCCCAGTGAAGAAACCTTACTCAAAACAAATGTTCCAACCAAGCCTAACTCTGTTTTATAAGTGTGCTTAATATCCTCCAGTGGGTGATGAAAATGAAAAGGTTCTGAGTAAATTGTAAGGCTTTCCCAACAACTATATAAGGGGGAAAGCTACCTATAATTAGTTTCTAGGCTTTAGAGTAAATGTAAGAAATATTTAATAACTTTCCTCTAATCCTGATAGGTTATCTGATTGTATCCTGATGACTAAAATATGTGTGTATACATAAAATACGTATATACTCACACATGCATGAGTGTGCACCCACAAACACACACCTTTGTTCTGGCTATGGGAATACCAGAAATAAGAGAGGTTCCTATAATTCATATACAAGATTGATTTTTTAAAAAATAATAAATTTAGCCATATTAATATGCAAATTTTACCAGATCACACTTCACCCCCTTGGCCCTCCGTTACTTAATATCAGTTGTGTTATTAGCATAATTATGAGTTGTAGTTAGTTCTGAGGCTGAATAATAGTCTGTGGACCAAAGAACTTTAAATGGGTACAAAGGTGATTTCTTTCCTTTTTTAAAATGAATATTTATGTTGAAAGTGTACAAGAAAAGCCAGGCAATTCAGGAGGGTTGAATTCTAGTTCTATTTCTTTTCAATGTAACTGTTAGTTTTTATAAAATCACATTTATTTCAGTGAGCAGCTCATCTTTCTAATAAGTCAACCCAGTCTCAACTCTTTCAAAGGTAGTGAATTATCAGTGCTCTCCTGAAAGTCACAATACAAGAAACTACATAGGCTACTCACACCTACAAAAGAACTTGTTCTAAAATGCGCACGCGCACACGCACACACACACCTGTGCCTCTCACAGGTATCTCTACATAGCTAGATTTACACTAAAGTCATAAACATAAGGACATAGACTGAATGTTCTCCTGCACTAATTGATCTATGTTATTGATATGATTACCTTTAAAAAAATAAATACCACTTCCTTTTATTGTCCCCTAAGTCATCGGTTCTCAACCTGTGGGTCGCGACCTCTTTGGCGGTGCAAGGACCCTTTCACAGGGGTCGCCTAAGACCATCCCGCATATCAGATATTTACATTATGATTCATAACAGTAGCAACATTACAGTTATGAAGTAGCAACGAAAATAATTTTATGGTTGGGTCACAACATGAGGAACTGTATTTAAAGGGCCAGAAGGTTGAGAACCACTGCCCTAAGTGCTTATTCATATAGACAAACTATTTTGGAGGGAAAAAAAATCCCTTATTGACTCTTTCTCTAAAAGAAGTGTTTTTAAAATATAGGTTAACCCCACACACACACACACAGAGTTTACCCTACCCTGCCCCAAACTCACCTGTCATTTGAGATACTCTATCATTCAAATTATAAACAGATGTGTAGATAAAAGACTCCATAACAGAAGCCACAAGCATGAGTCTATAGGAGCTAGTGTGGGGCTGTAGAGGACAGAACATTGGGGACATCACTTACTCACAGGGTCATCAGAGTCAGAGCAACTCAACCACATGTAACCCATAGGCACTAACATTCTGTGAAATCCTGAAGATTATGAAGAGAGGACTACAAGATGAGGACTGGGCTGGGGATGCTTTTATACATCAGTGTTATTTTGTTTGTCTTTCAACTCTAAAGAAGAATATAGTAAACAGTGAGTGTATACTCATTGTCTAATCATTCATTCAAAGTGCAACTATGTCCAAAGACCTTTGACTTAAAAAATTTCTCATGAAGTCACCAAAATCATTTTAATGGGAACTAAACAAAACCTCATAGTCAATGACTTTTTGTTCAGCCACAACTTGTGGAGGAAGCATTCTTTAGACTTCGTTTAGGGGAGTATCAAGATGAATATGCTGAAATTCTGCCAAAGAGGAACCTAAAATATAGTAGTAAGATTTATGGCAAAATAACCAGACTAGAAGTGAAAATAAGAGTTAAGAGCAGCACCAAAAGTTAAGAAAACAGGAAAATTCCAGGAAGGCTTCGCAGAGGCAGTGACGTTTTAGCCACGGGCTTCACATGTTCAACAACATGAGAACACATGCGTGGTTGGAAATGAAGTAATCTGGTATTGCTTAAGCGTATAGTACTTTCAGGGTGGTGGAAGGCTGGAAACAGACTGTGGTCAGATGATGGGGAACCTTGAATGCAATGTAAAAAAGGCAGTTGATATGGAGACCTGGAAGGTTTGAGGTTTATTAGAAGAGAAGTCACATGATCATGGATGAGGAAAAGTCAGTGTGGCAGCCATCAATGTAAAGGATGAAGTGAGGAAGAAGTGGATGCTGGGAGATGAGAGTCAGTGAGGGTCTGAGCTACAAAATACCTTTGGGAATGGAAAGGAAAGGGTGGATATGAACAGCATTTCTGAGGTAGACTCACTAGGACTGAATGAACCAATAAAAGAGGAAATAGGAAAGTCAAAGCCTACAGTGTGGCTTCCAGCCTTGACACATAGAAACCCCATGAATAAAAATAAGAACACAGGCAGAGGAACACATTTGGGAGAGGACATAAAAGATAAAAAGAAGTTGTCGAGTTTGAGTGTGCATGAAATGGGAAACATACCCATACAGGAAGGAGCATAGGTTATCTATCCATATAGGAAGGAGCATAGGTTATCTATCCATATAGGAAGGTGCATGGACTATCTATCCATATGACAGTAGTTGGGAAATCAGAGGGTAATATATTCTGAAGCTCAAAAAAATCATTCATTCTAAAAAGAAAAAAAAAAGTTGGGACTTGAGTTGAAGGGCTGTATGTGTAAATAACAATTCAAGATATAGGGATGGGTGCAATCTCCAAGGGAAGAATAAAGAAATAGTAGTCTGTGCCTATTCCAGGGACATAAGAGAAGTGGGCAGAATGTGGAGGCAAAACTAGAACATGGAGCCACTAGCCAAAGGAAGAGACTTTTCTGAATAGTAGTGATAAGATATCTCCTGAGGAAAAAGTAACAGGACTGCAATCATGTTGGTGGAGTTGGCAATGAGGTGAGTACTGGGTATGAATGACATAAAAAAAAAAAAAAAAAAAAAGTACTTTCCTGAAATGAAATGAATGAAAGAGGACTGTTAAGCAAAGGAAAAGAGAAGTGAAAAAAAAGGGGGGGGAAGATTGGGAAAATCCCTGGGGAAGGAGATGAAGAATTTTAGAATTAGGGGGCAGCAGCATGCTTGAAAAGAAAGTGAGTGATACAGAAAGTCCTAGAAGAGAGAAGAATAAGGATTGGCCTTGGAAAAACTGAAAATGCTCTATCCTTTCTTACTCATTCCCTCTCCTCCTCCTCCTTCCCATCCCTTGCCTCCCATCCTGTTCTGTCAACCTGGATGAGAGAAAGATGGAAGGAAAACAAGAACTGAGAAAGATAAGTGAAAATCCTTTTTAGTTGCAAAAACCCAATCCCTTATAGTCATACCACCCCCACCCCTCTTCTTGACACACACCCACACACCTAAATACACACACACACATATACCCGTAGGCTTATATACATGCCCTATCATATAAATAGTTAGGTCTGTAATATATGCACTTGAATATTAATTTCACCCTCCATATGTATTCTAGCTAAAATATGAAAATTTATAAACATGGTTATGTAACACTATATTTACCTAAGGGTGAGTCCTTGATTGCTGCAAATCCTGAGGGAAAATAATGAATATCATGATAATTTAAAAAAAGGAACGTTTAAAACTCTATCTTCATATGAGAGCTTACCATCTCCTTTCAGCAGAGTGGTGATCAAGTGATGTATCAAAAGATGTCTGTCACCTATTTCCTGGCCTTGGGAGGGGTGCAAATATTGGATTCCACCCAAGCTGGATATTAAAAGCAGATACAGAAAGCCAGGATTAAATGGAGGCCTGGGAGAGCGTCACCTATTCTGAATCACTTCCAAAATTTCAGTAGCTAACTAAGGTGTTGGTTGGGGCATGGCGCCTTTCTGACCCCCGTGCACTGCTAAGACACTAGCCGGAAAAACCCAGAATCATGGGGGAAGAAAAAGCAGCCCATTAACCAAAGAAAAGAAAGAACGTGTTTATGTTGCAAAGTTAAACATCGCATCAGCTTTTCTGAAATATCTGGAACTTAAAGAAAGTAAGCATACAAAATGTATTTCGAAGCTTTTTTGTTTAAGTGCAGGTTAATATGTTCCATGTGCCATTTCATATTTTGAAAGAATACTGTGAGGAATAGGCTATCTCTCAAAGTATGTGTAAAAGCAAGTATCTCCAAATTTCTTCATTCCATTTTTAAAGATGCAAATTAGTTTAGCCCTCTAAGGTATAAGAGAAAACATTTGTTTTTTACCAACCTCAGTTGCCAGAAACACACCACACAGTTTGTGATAAATACTTCAGTTTCACGGAAGAAGCCAATTCTAATCTTAGGAAAATGAGATGCTCCCACACTTCAGTATGGAAAAGGCTAGGGCAGGAAGCACTTATTACACCGCGCCCCTGACCATCAGACCACCAGGAACACCAAGTACAGGTTTGGGGGCCTTGCTACTTTTAAAGAATTTTATCAAGAAGTTCTCATAAAACCCTGGTTAAAATGTGACTGAGCATTTAAACAGAATGAGAGATATAAATATAAGTCACTATGTACCAGGCTCAAGAAATCCCAGGGGCCTATAATAAAGTTATGATGTGTCTATCCACCTCTCAGTAATTCAGCCTGAAATGTGGCTTACAACCACTACAGAAAAAGAAAACGAATCAAATAAGCCAGTTTACCATACAAATAAAATCAGGAGAGGTCCAAAGACAGAAGCAGGCAGGAGGGGTTAACAGTAGCTAATAACGACTATGCATTTGAATGGGAGGTGGTTAAGGGGGGGCCAATGAGGTATGACTGCTAACATAGACAGCACAGGAGTTGTCAATCAGCTTTTCAAAACATTGACACGTGTCTCCCCTCAAGATATTCTCAGTATTGTGTTCGTGCCTAATTCATTTTCAAAATTATTGCTGCCGGGCCCTATTAGTGTTTATCAAATGCACTTTTATTTTAGACATGTTTCTAACTAAAGGGGAAGAAAGATTACTCGGGGTTGCATATGATGGTCTCCCCCAGAAAAAGGTTTGTCCAAAAGGGGGGAAGGTCGGCATTCTATTCTCTAAATCCTCTGGCTATATTTTGAAATAAAACATAGAGTTAAACGATATATTTGCTCTCTATTCCAGACTGGATGCAATTGATTTTAACTGACTAAATTATCTGATCTCTGCCAAGAATTTTATTTCATTAAGAAAATGATATTATAGCGCATCTGAGATCATAGAGCAGACTAAACATAATGCCAAAGAAGCTCTGAGAATGCTCCACAGTGAAGGGCTGATTATTTGCAGATGGGATATGAAAAAAAAAAAAAAGTATCAGATCCCAGGCATTAGCCTAACCAATCCTGGTATCACTACTGCCTACATGGCAGCACAAAGCCAAGAACAGAACTGATCTTCTGAACCACAACACCTTCTTTTTTTAAGGTACTAATCACTTTTCTTCCTGGAAAGTAATATTTAACTGCCACTATTCAAAAACACAGGGAAAAGGGGAAACGTTGGTACCACAATGGGCTCTAGCATGTCAGCTGTCACTGCGGACATGATTTGGCCTGTAGTCAGGCACTCACCAAGGAACTCATTTAAATCCATCTCCTTGGGGGAAGCCAATTGTTTGGTATGCGCAACAATTGGTGTAGGATCAATCAGTGGACATGAGATCAATTAAAACCAGCTTAAGTTTGTGAAGAGGAACAATTCACACAACCTGAGTTAGATCTCTATTCATTCCAAGACTCTCACAATGCAATCCTTAAGCTTCCTTGCAAAGCAGAATAGCTACTATCACCCTACACTGTCTAGCCAGCCCTTTAAGTAGTTCCACTTTTAATTAAAAACACAGTACCCCCTTTGTTGGCACAGATAGTGTGGTCACTTTTAAGGACCGCAGTTATTTTAGCCAGAAACTTGGGGTTTGGGAAGGGACATCTGTTAAGAAAAAAGAGGTGGGGGGAGGGGAGGGAAATACACTTTGATAGAATTTTATTTTTCTTTACAACCCTCCCAATTTACATGTACTTGAAAGCATTTGAATTTTATGAAATTGAAAAATTGGTTTGGCAAAAGTTACCACTGCAGACTTTAGGACCGGGTTGCTAAATGTCAGCACTTGGGGGGTGTGGAGGGTATGAGATTTTGCTAAAGCGGCTTTGAAATAAATAGGCTTTGCCTGGATACCTAAGAAGGCAGAGCAGGACTTAGAGATGGCACGGGAGAGAAGCATGCAGTATCGCTTCTGGCCGCAGGAGTGCTGTAATGTCACTCTCCACGTTAAACTCTACAGACACAATGCGCTGGATTCTTCCCAGCTCAACCGCAACCGGGCAGACTGTGTGGATCAGAAAGACATCCCTGAATTAGCAAGTCCGCTAATCAGCAAGAACTTGGCGGAGGGCTTTCTGATATTTCTGTATTTCTCAAACTCTAAGCACTTGACTTTTTCGACCCAGTAGACTGCAACTTCTGCTTCTAAGAGGGGGTAAGTAGGGAAGCCTCTCCAAACACTGTCGACCACAGTGTAATCAAAAATTGCCAACTCAACCAAATAATGCCTCGAAAGAAAACACTGGGGCAGAGAAAGGAGCCAGTGGGAGGGGCGGAGAAGAGGGAGACAGGACTTTTCCAAGACTAATATCAATATCAAACTCTCATGGCTTCTGGGAGACATTTCTCCCTAGTATTTTTATACAGAAAAGTCTCTAAAAATAAGCATTTCCAAATGTCAGGAGAGAGAAAGAGCGAGAGAGAGAGGAGCCTCCTTGTAACCCACAGGTTTGCAGCGTCCGCTGGAGCGCAGGCTGGGGAGGCTGCACGCCACGGGTTATCTCCGGCTCTGCCCTCGGCGGGGCCAACCTCCAGCCCCGAGGGTAGGTGCGAACAGCTTAATGAAACTGAAAAAATTAGGGTGCGAAAAGCTCGCTCCAAAATCTGGATGCAGGACTGGAGATTCCATAAAACGAGTTATAAACAAATCACATCACAGGTCGAGCGAGACGTTTACAGCCCAGAGAAATCAAGATCTGTTGACCTCAAGGCAACTCCTAACCGCGCCAAAGTTCAAATTGCTTAGATGGCTGTGAAGGGCGGCTGCGCACCTCCCAGGAGCGGGCAGTGCAAGGTGTAGGAGGGTTGGGGGGGGGGGGGCGCGTTAAATCCCGCAGAAGACTTTACTGCGCTTAGCAGCTCTTCCTCTAAACGCAGTTGGATTAGCTACAGCCACAGCGGGGCTGCGAGGCAGCGCTTGGCGCTCTAACTCTGCAGGAGGGCTCGCGCTCTGAAGCCTTTCTGGAGGCTTCCACTCGCCTACTCCGCGGCTCACACAGGTGATGGAGAGGGAGGGAGCGGTTGAAAAGCCGCAAGTGAATTTCATGGAGACCAGAAACCTCTCTCAGAAATAGCTGCTTCGTGGAGAGAAGTAAAGGGAGAGGGCAAAGCCCGGCCTGTCCCCAAAACATCACGGGACTGGCGAGCGCTCCCCAGAAAACCTGCTCGCCAGCCCCTGCTCAAGGCAGACAGTTCCGTGCAGCAGCTCATGCAGCCTGAGGCTCCAGAAAAAGCCATCAGTGCTGCCCTTTTCCTGGAAATGCAGGTCCTCCGCCTCGGCTTGTGCCCTCCGAGCCGCTCTCCCGCGCCCACGGTTACACGCGCGCACACGCGCCGTTCGGCCGTGCCCAGAGCGACCTGGGGCCACGATTTGGGACGCACGTGCGCGGGGGAAGGTAGGGCTGCAGGGGAGACGGTCAAACGGACTAAAAGGAAAAGGAGACAGAGAAGAGCAAGGAACCTGGGGGCCAAATAAGAAATGAGACCAAAGGAGAGAGGAAGTCAGAGGAGACGCGCGGCGGCGAACCTGGGCAGGACCACTCCATGGAGCCCCGAGCACCCCACGGAAGCCGGGCTCCCCGCACGAGGCGCCCGGGTCGGCCACACACCTTCCGAGAACGGGAAAACAGCGTCGCGCAGGGCTCCGCGCCCGGAGAGTGGGGAGCAGTGGTGTGCCCTGCAGTGGGGGGCACTGTCCTACTCCCCGGAGCCCAGGGACACGGGAGGGAGGGAGGGAGGGCCGCGACCCGCCCTCCCGCGCCACGCACCTCGGGGGGAAAGCACCCACCTCGCTTACTGCGCCTCCATCGGCTGCCCTGGCAATGGCTGTAATCCATGCAGTTCAGGATGATGAGGGCAAAGGAGAAGAGGCGAAACTGCATCTGGGCGGCCGGGCGGGGGAGAGGCGCCTCTCAGAGTCGGGGAACTGGAGGGCTCATAGGAGGAGAGGAGCCGGCGCTGCCCGCTGCTGGGAGGACGCGGAGCGAGAGTCGCCAGGAGCCCGAGGACAGCGCTGGTCAGTCCCGCGCGGCCGGCATCTCCCCGCCTTGACCCTGAGACCAGGAGGAGAGACGGGCTGGGTGGGGAGTGGAGAGCCCCCGGGAGGCAGCCGCCTCTGCGCGCGTCCCAACTTCAGGAGGGGCGGGCGGGGGAGAGCTCCTGGCCAAGCACTGGCCGCGGAGCAGCTTCACCCGAGCGCACAGCTGCCTCTGACCGGGGCGGGAGGTGATTACAATCAGTAAATTAGCCACCTCCGCGGCGCTGGAGGCCCCGACCCGGGGAAAGGGCGCGTGCGGCTCTCCAGGGAAAGGCCAGCG